>NW_020955791.1:394795-422692 GCF_003031625.1 Empidonax traillii
AGAAAGAAAGAAAGAAAGCCTTTTTTGATGTTTGTAAGCGTTTCTATTTGCAGGGAAAAATCTGTCTGACTTTTGGGAAATATTAGAGAAGTCTCCTGTTATTAATTACACATTTTCCAGTAACACATCATCTGACCTGGGTAAGTACATCCTGGGGCATAAAAGGAAACAACAACAATAGTGAAAACCACATCCATGTAGCATTTGCAATGACTACTCCATCTTCATAGTGTAAAAATACTTTAAATGTTATTTTATTTTTATTTTTGCTTATATATTTACACATTACTATGTATTTTACTATAATTAATATAAAATTATATTTTATATTATTGTATGTTTATTATAATAATCATATCATAAGTAAATTTTACAAACTTCTAAATTATTTGTTACAAGGTCTTCTAGCGGAGGAACAAAGAAACATGCTGGGATGAGAGCTTTTACAGAATTCAGCACTGGGCTGGGTAGGGTCCCTAGTGCTCAGATCTTCCTTAGCTTTCAGCACAAATGACTTCCCATCTGAGTTGCCTTCAGAAAGGGGTGGAACGTGGTCAGTGTGCTGCGTGGCTCCTCCACCCAAAGCTGCTTTGCCAGGGTGAGCTGCACTTCAGATGCTCACCTCTCTCTGCTGCAAATGACTCATTTTCAAGGCTCGATCGAAGCAGGCAGATACACAGTGAAATCAGCGGAGAGTTACGTGTGCTGAAAGCTGTAGGATCCCTCTCTCCTGTTAAAAACAAAAAAACCAGGCACTTTGCAAAAAAAAAAAAAAAAAAAAACAACAAACCAGAAAACAAATCCAAACCTTTAATTAAAAAAGAAAACAGCTATTTCTACGATACCAGATAGTGCTTTCTTTCCTTTATGATGGATGGTGAGTGCTCTAACCCTGTCTTCTCATACCTCAAAGACCTAGAATCGATTTTCTCAAGTTTCGTGAAATTGCAGGAAGAGCCAAACAAGACCCTGGATCCATCAGCAGAACACGTGTGGACATTTAAAAGTGAGCACATATTGTCAGAACTAAATTTGTGCCATCCTTGATTAATGTCTTGGCAAGTGATCACGTATGTTTGCTGCACAGCCCTGTGATGTTACCTACAGTTACAAAGCAACATAAAAGTTTGTCTGAAACAATAGAAGGTGAGGTCAATAATGCATGGAATAGCTGGAGGATAGAAAAACTATTGTAAAAAGTAATTTTATTGGAAAAATATGTTTTATAAAGGGACAGAGAAGAAAAACTTGTTGTTGGCTTCAAACCAAAAACCAAGACTGTTTATATCTTTTCCTCTCCTTTTTTATTGCAATTTTTCTCTGCATTTGTCTCTATCTTCCTCTTTATATGACAGTCAGTTGTTTTAACCTGAGCATTTAATAACTTCAGTAGATTTAACTTTGCCACAGGGCTTCAAGATAGCAAAGTGCTGGTGTGCCACATTTTGGAAGCCACAAAGCAAAGCTTTGCTCTTGGTCACACATAGTAGAAATCAATAGAAATTCAGACCTTGATTTCATGCCTCCTTGTCACTGCAGCTGCATCTCTCTGCTACAAAATTTCCAGATTTCCCATAGTCAGTCTGATGTCTTTTTATGAACTTTTTTAATTTCCTTAACCACAGGCCAACCTTTATCATCTCTGCTAGCCATGAGTGTCATTTAAGTTCTCAAATGGCAATATTTGCCCTCCAGTACCTGCCTGCTCCCATTCACACAGAGACCTTTTATCTCTTTCCTCTCTAGTGAAGCAGCTTAGGAAACAAAAAAAATAAATTATGTGAAGAAAAGAAACAAAACACTTTGCAGTAGCATTTCGGGGGTTTTTGTTTGTTTGTTTGTTTGTTTGTGTTTGTTTTTGTTTTGTTTTGTTTTGTTTTTTTAATGAGAATTTGCACATTAAAATGTTCTCAGTTAAAATTTCAAACATTATTGGCACTCCCTATGTTTTCATACTTAAAATGAAACGGAAGCATGGTCACTCACCTGCCAGAGAAGCACTCAAGGAGTATTGGGAATTTCTGGGTGTATTTTAGATATTATTTTCCCCTAGTGTATTGCACTCTCTGCTGCCTTGGGGCACCAGCATTCCCAGTGTGCTGGTGCCCTCCCTCTGTCTCTCTTGCTTCTCCAGCCACCAGGATCCCTCTTGCCCAGAAAGGGGAGGAAATGCCCACCATGAGGTTCCCACCATGGCCAAAGACGGTTGGAGCAAAAGGATCGTGGTTTCCATCAGCCCCTGCGGAAGCTTCCAGGTCACAAGGCATGGCTGGATCTCCTCCTACTCCTGGGAGGAGCTCAGTCCCATCCCCAGCCCCACAGCCCAGACCCAGTGAGTACAGGCAGGAGGGCTGGAACCTGCTTCACCCCACTGGCTGTGGGGTTTGGCCAAATGTCTCTGAGGTGGAGGTTGGGAGGCCCTTCCGGGAGCCCCACTCTGGGTCACTAGTGAGTTGATTACTTTATTGCAGAAGTGCTAGAATCAGCTACAGGCAACCCGTGTGTAGTTTCTTATCCTGTAGGGAAAAAAACTCAGTCTTGCTCCTCATAGATGCTTCTGCCACTGGCGTCTTCCCTCACATTTTGCTCCAAATTTGGTGAGCAGACCTGTGTGAAAGCAATACAGAGCTTCTTCTCTTGGTCTCCTCTGAACATACCTTCTTTAAATCCTGCCCTTCCCTAGCCCACAGGCTTTTCAAGCTCTAGTCAGCTACAGCTTCTGTGCTTCCTATTTCACCTTGACATTTTTATATGCCACTGGCAGCACTGGGTGAGGGACTCTGGCTGTTGAGCTGTCTCATACATAGCAATTCTTCTCAGTAGACAGATAAATAACAACTGTGAGTGACAGGGAGTGTGTGTCCCTCTGTTCCCGTAGCTGACGTGCCCATGTTTTGGATGCAGACAGTGTCTCCACAAGAAACCAGCAAAAGGATGCAAACAGAGCCAGGTAAGACTGGTCTGGGATGGCAACAGTGTGTCAGTTGGCACATTTATTAAATAGAAACGAATATATAGGAGTAAGTGACTGATAATGTATTTATGTACCAATGTCTAGCTAAGTGTTTATTAATGAACTGTGACTTCAATGTTTGGTTTTTTTTTTCTTTTCTGTTACTCCTTCAATCAACCTTCCTTTTTTTTTTTTTTTTTTATGGTGTCAAAGCAAGCTCTATTCTTTTCCTTCCCTCAGATTTGCCTTCCTCAGTACTGCCTATGCCACCCTCCTACAGACCTGGTGTGACACTGAAACTTTACTCAGCTACCAGTAAGTAGATGCACCTTATGCAGCAAAAATAGTAGTATGTTTGAAAGTAAAGCAAGATGCAAATTTTTCCATGCAGACACAACATACATGTTTAATTTGCTTATGACAGTTTATGTATGTTAACCACCCAAGATGTCCAATTATGGACTGCTTCCATAATTGTTTCATACAGAATTGCACACTCAAAACATAGATTATACTGTGGTGATAGATTTAACATATGTACTGTGTGTGCCAATTTCAGCATCGATTAAGTATTGGAGAATCTTAAAATTCCTTCTGAAAGAAAATATCATGCTTTAAGTCTCCTTATTTATACAAATAAAAAGATGAAGCCAGCTCATGCTATGTGAAATCTCCAGGATTGTTCTGAATTTCCAATGCTGCAAACTATTTCCTTGGATAAGGAAGGATCATCATCAACTAGATTTTCATGAAAGCTCAGTTCTTTTTTTTAAGCACCTAAAAAAAAGGTTAGAAATTAAAAGCTAGAGTAAGGTGATGAGCCACTCCATTTAAGGTTAGAAATTAGGAGGTAGAGTAAGATGATAAGCCACTCCATTTATAGGTGTCTTATACCTATGGTGACAATAAAACTATATTTACAGAGAAGTATTTTGTAAGAAATTCCATACTTTGAAAAACTGGACCTGATTCAATGCCAGGAGGACAGTCTGAATTCTGGGAGAGTCCAGCAGCTACTTTTGATGCTGAGCATGTTTGTGTGTCTGGTTGATGAGAAAGCTCTTACAGTCCAAAATGCTGGGGCAGTGCCTGTGCTCAGTTTGAGACTAGAAAAGAAAAAATGGTCCCCACTTTTCAAAAAAAAAGCAGGTGACTCAGTTCCAAATTTTCCCTTCATTAGGACTATGTCTTTCCAGTTTGGCTGCTTAGAGTTGTGATGGAGCTCTGAGCCCATGGGATGCTCAGGGAAGAGGCTGTTCTTGGTCCCTCCCCACTGATGTTGACTCTCCTACTACCTCAAATAAGTGAGAACATGAGCCTGGCTGGGTGGTAAGGACTGGTGGAGGCAATTTTGGAAATCTGTCTCTCGTTTGTGTTTCTGTGAGGTGACTATTTCAGAAAATGATGCTGTGTAGGGCAAAGAATATGCTGGATGAAATTGCAGGGGTCTTCAGTATCCTTTGGACCTGCTATTACAGATAAAATCAGAGGAGTCTAAAGAACTAAAATACCAGGCAAAACATATTTTTCAAAGGTCTTTTTGAACACCCAGGAAATAAAACCAAGAAGAATTGATAATATGAATGAGCAAATAAATACTTGCATAAAGACTCTGAAGGATGGTGGGTGAGGAGAGCAAAAAGAAATACTGTTTATGTGGTTTGTGATGGATTAACAGGAAACATGGAAAAATAAACTGCACTATTCTGTTATTGTCAAACGAAATTGTGGGTCTTTGATGTGGTTTCCTAATAAATCTGAGTGAGAGAAGATTGCTGCCTGTCAAAACAGGGGAGGTGAGGTGAAAACTGAACATTACCAATCAGGTTTGCGCATGAAGGGAAACCACAACCTTGTGGTCCTCCTCTACTAGCGGAGCAGAGGAGGTGCCAGGGGTGCCACCAGCTCCCTGGCTCCATGTAGGCAACCTTTGGATCTTCATTTTGGGATTATTTGGATGCTTGAAATGCAAGCTTGGATCTGGATTCCCTGCTAATCTCAAAATTTCTAATCATATTTCAATTATTGACTTCTGCTGGTTTATTGATGAATTCAAACATAGCTTTACTTATCTGTAAAGGTGTCTTTTTTGGGGTAAACATATGTGACTCAGAGAGAAAGGTTCTTTCACAAATTCTTTCAAAGGTTCTTTAGTTTTTCTGTCACTGGGAATAATTGCACTGTTAGTAATAGTATCTTACAGTTTTGGTGTCATTTGCTTCTTCCATTGCTTTTGCTGGTTTTGCCTATTGCAGCAATCCAAGACCAGGATCCTGTGCTGTTACTTGTTTTAGCTTTTGCTGATATAAATCAGGTTTTTCATAGTTTCCAGTCCCATTCTGGTTGTCTGAACTATCAACATATAGGATACAACAAGGAAGGTTGCTTGCCTTCCTTTTTTTTTTTTTTTCCCCCCTTACTATTAGAAAAGAAAGTATGTAAGGACATATTTCTCAGTGGGTCATCTGTTTTTAGAATTAAGTAGCATTTTCAAGTTAAGAAGATGACCATAAAACCCGAAGTTTGACAATATGATCCAGTGATCATACAAATACAACTGCTGCAGACAGGCAGTGTCAGAGGGGGAGGAAACTATTGCCCAGGAGGCCTGAGAACACTGCAGTAAAAAAACCAACAACTGAGACTCATTTCCAAGGAAAAGACTCATTGGTGCTGAGCCAAGGAGCAGTTCTTAATGTAAAAGACTCTTCAAACCATGGAGATAGGAAGCCAAATAATTTCAGATTTCGTGGTCATCTTTTTAACTCTGATAATTCTTCTGAATTCTGAAAACAGATGATCTTTCTCTCATTTAAAGACCTCCAAATACCAGAGTATCCTCTTACCCCGCATGACGTACATTGGTTGCGTGAAGGAAATGAGTCAATGCCATAACATGTGAATATAGTTTGACTTCTTGACACTCTTGATGGTTTGAAGAGAAGAATTTAAAAAGAACTGGGTCTTCTTAAACTTACTGGGAGCAGAAGAATATATTATAACAATTCTCATCCATCAAAGATTCTGTAAAAGACAAAAGTTATCTGTATGCCTTGTTTGCTTTGGGTGAATTTGAGTTGAGCAGAGAACCAGTTAAAAGTTCTGGAGTGTGTGACTGGACTTGTGGTGTCCAGAGTTTGCTCATGTGCCTGTTGCTGTCAGATGGGAAACTCTACAGACCCTGGAGAACCTAGGACTGGGAACAGCCCATTTTGGGAAGGCTGGGAGATGTGGATTTCAATGAGATCAGTGCATGGAGAGTCACCAGTTGCCCTTCTATCAGAATCACGGTAGCAGAGGCAGTCTGCTTGCATCTGGCAATCATGAATTTGGGGAAACGAACTGAACAGTGGGATCACAAAGCAAGGAAGGGCATTCACATTGGTCTGGGCGCTGAGACATTATTCCAGTAATTTGTTTCTTGAATCATGAAAGTGGGTGCCAACTTGTAAAATATGCAAATGTGCATATTTGAGCACGCAGGGAGGGATATTTTAAGTCTGAATCATTTCCAGTAACCATGATGTTGCTCTTCACTGGCAGCAAAATTTAATCTCAGTGTCAGAGGGATGTAATATTGAGTTAATAAAGGAACTGTCTATTTACTTCAAGAGTTGGTCATTTCCCTGCCTGTGACAGTAATGTGGTGACTTCAAATATGCAGGAGCAAAGCTCTGCACAGCGAGCTGTCCTCCCTGCCTTTTCTGATCTCTTTTGACTGAATCAATTTCTTAGGAAAGACTACTCTAAGAAAAGAAAGTTCTGAAATAATTCCTACTTTTATTTTTTTTTTTTTATTTCAATCCAAATCTGTATGAGCTTATGAATGGAATACAAAAAAACCATTTCACAGTAGAGATGTATTACACAAAAAAATATAAAACATGACTATGGATCACTGAAAATTTTAATTTTAGTTATATGATGTGAGTATACTATGCATTCCAAAAGAAATTAAATGCAACATGAATTGAAAAAGAATTTCAGCATTAAATGAATACAGTAGTATGCAGATGTAGTGTTAAAACATCTTAAAATTAAGATGTCAAAAATGAAAACCAGAGCAATTTCCTTAGCTTTTAGCTTTTTTATCTTTCCCACACAGATGACTCCAAATTGAAATTGCCATCTTTCAATGTACAGTTAGATAAAGCTGAATTTCTGCTGGAAAAGTAGATAGTTTGAGTAAAACATTTAACACCTGTTTGGCAGGATAGAGTCCCCACACTGGCAGAGGCTGAGATTCACAGGACAGTAGCCTTTAGGAAGTTTGGATCATTCACATCAACTGTAACATTACTTTTCAGGGGCAACTTACATTGAAACCTCACTGCTTCATGGTTTGATATCTAGTTATTAACATTAAGTGTATTTACTAAAGCAAGAAATCATTAATTTTTAATTGATATTGAGTGGAAAAATATCAAGCTGTGTTAAATGCTGTTAAGTGGACAAAGCCTAATTGCATTTATGCAAAGTAGCTGAGGTTAAGAGAAGTGGGGCTCCTTGGCTAATTACACCTGATATTTGTGTAGTGCCTTTGACACACAACTGGTTTTCAGGTGGGCCATTGAGTCTGGGAGCTGTCAGTGTCTGCCCTTTAATCCTCCATGACTCCTCCTTCCTTGGGCAAGCACTGCCAGAAGAGAAATAGTTCTGTAGCAATCTCTTTCAGGTTGGCAGAGCCTTTATTTTCCTCCTGCCCAAGAATGCCATTTTATATTAAACTTCTTGTCAGCAGGAGATGACTCAAGCTTATTTCAACAGAACTTCATTAGTCCAAATTTAACCCCTGTAACCTCTGCTATCACATAACATAAGATGGCCCAAAGCTATAAAGTGTGGGAGACATGTGAACCTGGAAATGCAATTACACTAAGGGGATTATACTCAGCAGGTAAGTCAGTTTATCCACACATGGCCAAAGCCTGCTGCTGGTTACACAAACGGAAAAAATAGTTGACAATCACATGGCGGCCACTTTTGCAGTGCTTGTTCAGCTCTTCCACCCCAATGGGTGCACGTGAAGGGGGCACCCTTATCATGCAAAATGTGCCTTCTCACAGCCTGGGCCCTGGTTATCTTTTCAGAGCCCCAGAGTGGTGTTTGCAGGGATGTCCCTTATTTTTCAGAGTGCTGGAGTAGACAAGACGTTGTTCTGGAGCTCATAGCCCACATAAGGTGTTTCAAGAAGTTTAGTGGGATGAGTATTTGGACTAGTTCAGAGCTGTGTTTTTTTCCCCAGGGTGCCCACAGGCAATCCTCAGAGAGTCCCATGTGACCTCCCCTCCTGTCACTCTTGTAGTGCAGAGGATCAACCCCTGTGTGATGGAGCTCTGTAGGTTCTTTCAGCTGTGCCTCTGTGTCGGTCAGAGAAGACACTCCAGAAAGGAAGCCATGAGGTAAACCTGGAACTAGTTTCTCCTTCCCTCTCTGCTTTAAATACTCCATCAGGTTTTTTCCCAAATGGCAATTTTCAATCACTCATGCTTGTTTTTGAGAGTCTGTGGCTACTGGCTGAGACCCAGATGGGTCCCAGGGCACTGATCAGTACCTGATCTGGGTTCCTGTATTCAGACTAACTGAATAAAGCCCAGCTTCATTTTTCCAAATATCTAATGACATCATTGTGGTTGGACTCTGGCTTTTTATGTCCATATTCAATAGTACCAGCATGGTATGCTGTGCTTACAGAATCATGTGGTGGTTTGGTTTGGAAGGGACCTTAAAGATCATCCAGTTCCAATCCCCCTGATATAAGTAGGGAACAAGTTCCAATAGACCAGGTTGCTCAAAGCCTCATCCAGCCTGGCCTTGAACACTTATAGGGATGGGGCATCCACAGCTTCTCTGGGCAACCTGTGCCAGTGCCTCACCACACTTTTGTAAAGAATTTCTTCCCAATGTCTAATCTAAACCTGCTCTCCTTCAGTTTGGGGCCATTCCCTCTTGTCCTATCACCACATGAGCTTGTGAAAAGTCCTTAATGAAAGATAAGCTACTACTCTCCTAACTTTAACTATCTCTTCAGGTACTGTGTTGAATACTATTCCTGGTTTGTGAAAAATGCAAGTTATGTCTGTGAAAGAGTCAAAAGAGTTACTTACTCCCACAGTAAGTACACTTTCTCTTTATATATCTATATCTCTACATACCTTATTGTGTAAATATAACATACAATTGTACATATCTACAGACTGTTTGCTATCTTTTATCAAATAGCTGTTTTATCTGATAATGATTTTTAAGGGCTTTAAAAAAAAAGGATTGTTTGACCTTCACGTATCTTTTTAGTATATCCTCATAAATCCTCTTCTAATGAACATTTTCTTGTGTTCTTCCAGCATTAAAGCAAAAATGCCTCAAAAACATCTGTGCGTCAGTTTAGAGCATTGAGAAATGTCACTGCAAGTTGGAAGACTGTGGCGATTTTAGTTGTCTTTTATGATTTCTCAGTGTAAACATCAGAATGCAACATGTTTTTTGCAAATATTTGTAATAAGAAAAGCTATTAACCAGATGTTAACCTAGAAACCTCTCTTCCTCCAAGGCATTGTAAAAATAATGTGTACAAACAGATATATTTTATACAAGTGATATAACTGCAATAAAATAATTGAAAGGCTTTTAAAAATCTTATTTTTTAAAGGATATTTATATGGTTGACCAGTGAATGAAAATAGTTTATACTAGTTTTGTTTACAATTAAGACATAGTGATCAAAATGAACAAGCACAAAATAATTTAAAAGCAACCTGAAATAAGACAAGAAAGACTTTCCCTAGTGTTAAACACAGATTATCTTCTAAATCAAGAGTTTCCCATTACTCAGCAACACCTGGATTGCAGAGGTCAACCCAGGAAGTGTTCGGTCCTCTTGTACTTTCACTCTAAGATATATTTTTGTGAGCTCACCAGGATTCATAGAAACACAGAATCATGGAATTGTTTGGGTTGGAAGAGACCTTAAAGATCATTTACTTTCAATCCCCCTTCCATGGGTGGGGATCCCACCCAGGGGTCAGGTCGCTCAGACCATCCAACCTGGTCTTGAACACTTCATGCCCTTCTTTATATGCAAATCTGGTGAACTAAAAGCCAGTTCTGAAAATGAAACAATAACCAATTCAATTGCATGAGCCCATATTTTGCTACCCTGCATCAAGATCATGCTGCTGTCTCCACAAAAGAGTATCATCAAGCCATTAATATTCTTTAAAAAAAGAAGTTTATTTGCACCACATCTGGTGCGCATTGATGTTTCACTGAAGAAAAATACGTGTTCAAAGTAAGATAAAGCCAAGGAGAAATGTGGCACTGTAAGGAATGCTGACCCCAGGGAGGAGTGGGATACAGCAGCCCTCTTTCCAAATACATTTCACCCTTGTGCCCATGACAGAAGCATTTCTGTCATGTCAAAGAGCAGGATAGATTGGAGTAGTACCAATACTGAAAGTTAGGCTAATGGAATAAGTAGGAACGTCGATATGTTGGGAATGTTAACATGGCCGTGGTATTGTGATGCTGTGGGAGATCTCGCTCTGCAGCAGCTCTCTCAGTGTGTGCCCATTGCCTCTTGTCATGAGAGGCTCCTGTCAGAGATTGGCTCTGGGCTATTTGCACCCTCCCCTCAGGTGTTCATGGGCATTGATGAAGTCCCACTGAGACTTCCCTAATGAAGAGTCCCAGCTCTCTCGTCCTCTCCTCATGAGAGATGGTCTAGCCCATCCCCTCTGTGGCACTGTCTCAAGTTTGTCCATGTCTGTCTTATACTGAGGAGCCCAGAACTGGACAGAGGTGTGGCCTCACCAGTGCTGAGTAGAGGGGTGGGACCCACTCCTTTGATCTGTGAGCAATACTTTGCCAAATGCAGCCGAGGACATCCTCAGCCTTCTCTGCTGCAAGGGCACACTGCTTGCTCAAGTTCAGCCCAGCGGGACCCCAGGTCCTTTTCTACTGAGCTGCTTTCCATCTGAGTGGCCCTCAGCACATATTTGTGTATGAGGTTGCACCTCCCCAGGTGCAGGACTTTGCACTTTGTTGAACTTCCTGTATGTCCTGTTGGCCCATTTCTTCAGGCTGTTGAGGTCCCTCTGGATGGCAGCATGACCCTTTGAAATATCAGTCACTCCTCTCGGTTCAGTGTCATTTGCCAGCCTGCTGAGGGCACACCCTGCCCCATCATCCAGACCATTGATGAAGATGCTAAGCAAGACTGGACCCAGCACTGACCACTGGCACGCACCACTGGTCACTGACCTCCAAATTGACTTTGTGCCACTGATCACCACCCTCTGGGCCCCACCAATCAGTTGGTGTTCAACCCACTTCACCGGCCACATCCAGCACAGATATCAACAGCTTCTCTGTGAGGACCTTACGAGCCCACCGTGTCAAAGGCCTTTCTGAACACCATGTAGTTCACAGACTCAGAAGGAGCCAAGCCTTTTGTTCAGGTGAGTATTTTCACAATTTCAAAAATTTGTCAGACTTCTCCATGACAAAATTCACTTGACAGTTTGCTTTTGTTGATGGACTCTTTGCAGGGTAGCCGTGTCTGGCCCTGGCAGGAAGCACACCTTCCCAATGAGGAGAAGCCTTCCCAAAGCTCACTGACTCAACCTTTCCCTGGATTTCTCTCAGCCTTGGATCAGAGACTCCGTGGACAGACAAGAGCTGACTTCCCAGCCCTGAGGAATGCCAGTGTTTAAAGCTGTGTAAATTCTCACTCATCTTTCATCACTGAACTCTACCTCTTGCTAAGCTATTAAAGCCATATTCACATGCCCAAGAGATCTGGTGAGTGATTAATAACAAAGGGATGATTGTTATTTAATTACAGCCAAGAGTATTAGGGAAAGTTATGATACAGTGAATGCACCTGCAGAACAGATTTCTTAGTATAGATCCTTTACGTGGCTGGAGCCATATTACTAAATACACTCTGGGCATAATGACTCTAAGGAATTTTGTGGAAGAATTAATTAATAAATGTTGAAGTGGGTTTGATAAAGGAAGTGATCACATGGGTGAGGTCTATATACAGGTGGGTATAAATAACTTAGTACTGACTTTGTTGAAATCCATTTGTCTTCCATCCAACTGCTTTCAAATAATATCCCTCAAGGTAAGCCTTTCTTATTGTACTCTATAATACAGGAATCAGGAGGAAAATGATGTAGAATAAGCTATTTGGGACTGTGGAATTGTAGACTAAAGAGTAGGTAAGAAATTTGGGATAGTAGACTATAAATATTCAAAACTGTTAGATTTATAACCTCACTTCCTGATGAAATATTACAAGATTTTATAACAGGAATGAATGCAATATTTGAACTTAGAAAAGCAAATAATCATCAGGAGGTACATATTTGAAAACTGATATATAAATATTCATTTATTTGTCTGTAAAAAGCTTCATGCCTGACTTACTTGGAAAATCATTCCAAATTTAGAGTAACCTGTGACTGTAGTTAAAAAACAATCTATTATCTTCCATTTAATTAATATCAGTGCAACACTTTCAGCTTCAGAATTCTTTACACATTTCTGTAAGTTCAAGCACAGCCAGAACTTGAAGATCTCCAAACATCATGTCTGTCATAAGGCAAATTTATGATACATTAGATCAGTCTCAACACAGATTAGAATAAATATTTGACTACAAAGTGAGATTTTTGTGATATGAAACAAACTAATATAATGAATTGAAGATTAACTGGGGTTAATAGAAGTAATCCCAGGATTTCTTTTCATTTACACAGTTCTTCATGTTATCTGCATTTAAACATACAAAGAATTGTTTGAATATCCTGTTAGATCAAGGAATATGTGAAAACTGCAGACCAAAATAATCTTCAATTGCATCATTTTATTGCTAAATGTTACTATCACAGAGTCTATTGACTCACTTAAAGCAACACCAAAATAGGTATTTTTAGTCAGATTTATAGAGATTTAAAGATGACTTTGGTAAAATTTGAAGGATACATAAACATCATCATTTCTGTAATATGTGCATTTGTTAGGATAAGGGTAAAAAATGAATTGTGTCAAGCAGAAATGTATCCAGGCTACAAAAGAATGATTTCCTACGCTTATGTCTTCCCACTTTCAGAGTCAAGAGATAACATTCTGCCTCATATTTTGCTTAACTCACCAGGCACACCAGTCTGCTGTGTGGCTTTTTTTCTTGTCTTTGGATTAAACAAAAAATGATTGTAATTCTGCTGATGTCTATGTCCATGGTCGTGTACAATGGTAAGTGGCAATGTATTTTTATGATTATTTGTGTCAAAATTCTATTTTAAGTATGAGTATTTGGAAACAATCCTTCAGAAACACACCTTCTCTCCCCTCAAACCCTATTGTCCAACATCCAAATGCACTTAAAAGGTTTATTTATGAAGTACTTATAAATAATTTTTTCGCAGGACTTCTAGTGAAGCAAGAAATATTCAGTGGGGCTAAAAATATAACAAAAAATTGCAACTTCCCTTTGCTAGCACTTGGTCTATTTAAATCTTTTATACTCCAAAAATTGCCTGTTACATATAAAAAGATTCTGCTCATTAAGTACATGTGTGTTGTCCTAATTCTCCAAACTACTCAGTGCATCCTGAAATATAACCCGTGTTCAGTTAAAGCTCCTTGTTCAAATTTTACTGGGAATAGGATTTTTTTCTTCATACAACTCTTTAGATTTTATTGTTATAATTGAATGAACTTCCCAGAGCCGGGGATGGTCAAACATCTCGAATTTCTGCAGTTCCTTCACTGTGTAGGAATTTCAGTAAGAGTTGTGATATGCAAGTGAAGAGAGGGGCTCTTAGAAGGTCTAACACCATTTCTGGTCCAGATCTAACACAAAAAAACCCCACACAGGCTAAAATGTATTGATGAAGCTGAACTTTAAGTCTCCCCTATATGGAGAGAAATCAGTGATAATATTCACATTTCCCACTGCAGTGACAGAGAATGCTGAAATACCTGCACCATTTATTGATTTTTAAAAATATTTTAATTTTTTTATAGAACTTCTAATAAAATTTTAAAATTTTATTAAATTGGTTTTTATATTGGTAGTGCACTCAAAAAAGTCTGGTCACTCATAAATTTTTCTCACATAACATTTGAGAGACTCCAAAAAGCTCAAAAGGCTGTGCAACAGTGTTTGGATTCTTTTCGCCCGGCTAAGTACATTCTGAGCACAAAGGTTTAAAATGTTACTATGTTTAAATTTGGAGAGGCTAATTGATTTATGTTTGCATGGGATCTATGCTGCTGATGTCTGCTTTGAGAATGAAGCAAATATCTGTACATGAAGTTGCATCTTTGAGAGGAGGTAATGTGATTTACCTTGAAAAAATCAAATAGGTTGGGTTTGATGCACCCTGACTTTTCCTGGCACAACTGATATTTCTTCTCCCCAGGGATTATAATGACTGTACCTGTGCCCTGTATTTTGACATTTTAATGAGCCACAATTCCAAAAAAAAACAACTGGAGGTGCACTGATGGTTTTTTGATGAGCTTTTTTTCAGGCAACACTTCAGAAAACTCTTGTCACTTGGAAAGTCACAGGTGCAGTCCAGAAACCATTTCACATGTAGCTGAATGCTGAAAGAAATTCCATGGATACCATATACAAAGGGAAATATGTGCCAAGTTTTTTAGCAGATTTTTGAGAAAGGCGAGACAAGTTGTCATCCTCAGGGCCTACTGAGATTTAGAGGATTGAGTTTTGTAGTGGAATCTTTCACTGGTTGCACAGGGAATGACACAGGACCAGTAGCTCCAAATTCATGATACCAAAAGAAGAAAAGAGAGTAATTAATCCAGAAGGTGGTTTCTCTTTGTTCCTCCCCCCGTAATTTAAACAAAAGTAAGCAATCTTGTTAGCAAACATCGGTTCATTGATCTTGACTTAGCGACAATTGGGAATATTGTTCTTTGTAATGAGAGGATTAGAACAGCCAACGTTTTACCACACTGCTGACCCCGTGGCAGAGATTCTTCTGCAGGGAGAACTCCAAACATTTATATGTTAATTGTGTGTACAACTCAGTTTGCTGAGGAGAATTAAGTGCAAGTGAAGGATACTGGAGCAATCACAGCTTCCAACAGCCCTGAAATATGGCTCCATCAATTTTCTCCTCTGATGCATTTCAAATCAATGGGATTTTCCTGTTTTTCAAAATTTTGCTGAAAGGGCTAAATGATCAGTGGCTATTCATCAACAGACACTGAGTTTGAGCCACGGTGTTATGCAGTGTGGCAAACCTGGCTCTAGATGCCCTTGGTAGAACACAGCTCAGGGGAAGGATATTTGTTATTGCAGAGGAAATACAGGCTTTAAGCCTCGAAATAAGGGTCAGTTTTTCTCTAGCAAGCATGTATACAAATATAGCATTCGATGTTGTTTTTGCAAGTCATGCCATTATTTTGTTGAATCTGAATTCCTCATGGGGATCAGGCTTTCAGCAGAGGTGTTTCAGTTCTGTGAAAAGCACTGCCTTTATCAGGAGACCTTTTCTGGTTTGTGGAAAGCAATTTTTTCCCCTTGGACCTGCTGAAATGAAGGACATTTCTGATGAATTTCTGTTTATCTAAAAGTTTCTTCTGACTAAGACTTTCAGGAAAAGAACACAAGAGGAAGGACCTCTCCCTGCCTCACCCAATCCCCTATCCATATTTCACAACTGAATTTGAGAAAGGAATTGCTGGACTGTTACCATGAACATCTTGTTCATGCCACAAAAGTTGTGGGCATCCTGAGAAAGTCCTTAGATATGATTTAAAAAAACAAATTTATTTTTCCTAATCCTTTGCTAAACATGGAGTTAAAGCTTCACACCTAAAAAGCCGCTACTCTGCTTTACTCTCTTGCACCTGTATTTATTGCAGAAAAATGTAACAGATGAGCAAGAGAGCTGTCAGCTCTTTACCAGGATCTTTTGAAGAGAAGAAGGACAACTTTCCTAATGCCAGTTATTCTGTAACACAAGATATGTCATAATTTGAACATTATGGGTTTTTTTCAGCTTTCAGTTTTTAGATTCTTGTGAAAGTAAATGACTTACTAAGTTTTTTTAAAAAATAAGCAAGTTTAAATAAATCCAAAGTAACACGTTGTCTTCTATAGTCATGAAGAGGAAAACAACAGGTTAAAAAATGGGAAGGGAGATAAGTATTAGATTTCACTCCAGTTCAGGACTTGGCAAACAGAAAAAACATGAAAGTGTTGAAAATATACCAAATATACCACAGCATCTTCAAAAAGAAAAAGAGATAATTAACTATAAATAAATAAATAGTGATAGGAAGAGAGGCAATAAGGTAATAGCCAAAAAAGGCTCAGGGAAACCAAACCACTTGTCTTCAAATAACCTTGCTTCAAACAAGAGCATAGGGTTATAGAGTAGAAATATTTGGGGCATAGTTGGGCATTAAAACAGATTTAAATAATTCTCCTGATTTATCCCAGTAAGGACTAATGTTGAGGTGAGCACAGGAAGACAAAATACCTCAACAGCAATACCTGTGTAATAGAGGCTGGTTTTTGAGCTGAAGTGGATGTGACTTACCACTGTGCTTCATGGATTTGGTAAATCAGCCTGTCAGTGCAGGAAGGTGTTCAAAATGCCTGCAGGGTGTGTGTCATAATGGTGATGGTTTAATGTGTTGTTTTTTTGTTTTAAAATCTTTTTCTTTTCAAATTTGTTTGCTGAGATAGGTGGCCAAGAGCTGGAGCCGCCAGCGTTCCTGCCAGAGCTTCTTAACACGCCTGAGAGAATCTTGAGTAAGAATGGTTTAAGCTTTACTTTCTGCATTCTGGCACGGCAGAGGGGAATCCCTCCTGCTCCAGAAGCATTGCAGGGAAGTGGGCTGTGAGCAAATAGCTGGGAGCTCATCTCAAAATGGTTTAACAACTGAGGCAAAACCAGGGGCAGTCCGGGGACAGTTATTGTCATTAACTTTTTAAAAATAAGTGTTGCTTGTTTATGTTTTTCATTTAGACAATGCCACACTCTTCAACGGAGTCTTTCAAAATGTGGAAAGTGTTGCATTATTTTTTGGTAAGTATGTGTTCCAGTTGTACTTCAGCACTGAACAAAAATCCCATGGAGTTTGTTTTTATGTGTTTACTGAGAAGAAATAGGGGGGTTTTGAAGCTGTAGATTTCCCCAAAGACACTGTAATACTAAATACAGCTGAGTGCCAAGCACTGCTCAGTGTCCCAGTGTTGCTGCCTTGTTCAGGCTCCATGTTCACTCGAATGACCCACTCCTGGCTCACCTCCATTTACCATGTGTTTTATGACTGTTCCCTTTCCAGACTGCCTGGGTTCTCACTTCACCTGGTTACAGTCCATCTTCACCAACTTCCCTGCCCTTCTCAGCTTTGTGAACAAGATGAAGTGTGTTACTGGGTTCTGCCCCAGGGATTTTGAAGACTATGGTTGCTCTTGCAGGTTTGAGATGGAAGGGCTCCCCGTGGATGAAGCTGATGAGTAAGTCGTATCCATGAGATGTCCTTTTCTGCTCTGACTGGCTCTAAATGCCCTCATGCTCTGATTATCCAAAGCATAACATGTGTGTAAATGATTTAAAGACAGATGTTGGGAAAAAAAAAATATTTGGGGGTAAATAAGACCCAGACCATTTGGCTCTGTTTAATTTAGTCATCACTCACTTGCCACTGGAATATCTGATGTGATCTATGAAAGATAACTTCAAGTCTGGTGTATAAGCCCTTCCTGTGTTATTCCTACCTGCTGGTGAGAACTGTGTGCTTTGCTGGACCAGCAGCCCCTGCCAGTTGCCTTACAGCACAGCTTGGAAACAGACCTTTGGGAGCAAAACCTCATTCATCCCTCTGTTCTGGGGAGTTCTCTTGCACATGTAAATCAGTGACAAGAACTGGAGGCCCTGTTGATGAGGACAGTGGGGGAGCTCTAATCTGAGCAGTTTGGTGGGTTTGCAGTTTTACCAAACTGTTGGTACTGGGGGCTGTGTAATAAACCAGCAATCTAAGTTCATAGTGGACTAATAAAAATGTTGGCATCTGAGGGGGATTAAAGCATCAGCAGAATCAGGTTACAGCTAAGTATGACTTTAGGTGGCATTAGGAGGTCAAGTAGATCTTGCCCTGAGTGCCTGTGTACATGACATGGGAGCATCAAGGCCAGAGCAATTTAGCTCAATGTTTCTTCCCAGTACCATGCACCACGAATAGACCATCCAAATTCCACTCTGTGCTTTGGAGGGATATTGCCCCAGACCCTGACTGAGATAGTGAGAAAAAATGTAATCTTGGGCCAGGACAATCAGATGATTGTTCACTTATGTCAGCAGGGGGTTTGAAAGGAAATTCAAGGAGAATCAAGATACATCCATGTCTTTTCAAAAAAAAATTTTTCCAACAATATAATGTATTAATTCCCTACATGAAGACAGCAATGGCTCAGAAAGGGCTGACGCCTATAGCTAGATGGAAATTAATCCGTCCACTTTGCAGCACGGGGTGGCTGGGAAAATGGAGATCTAACTCTGCTACTGGAAAACAGCCATGGAACTTCTCTATGAAAGGTTTTCTGAACAATTGTGATGACATCGTGAAATGAGAGCCCGAGTCAGTTCAATGGATTGATACCCAAAGAGCTGAGCACCTGGGATTTTGCTTCACTCAGCTTTATTTTAATGTAGAGTAGCATAAAACCAGAAACTACAGAACCATCTGTCAGCAGGTTTGTCCTGAGAAACATCCACAGAGTCAGTTTGTGTTTACAAATTGGTTTCCAGCCCCAGGGTGAGGTTTTTCTTAGCAGCACAGAAATCTCACTGCCCTGTGCAGTGAACAGGGCTGATTATTGCTTTGCCACTGACACAGATGTGCCCCTGCCTCAAAAGAGCCTCCAAACCAGTGGCTGTTACGTGTTTGTCCCAGAGACAGTTCCCAACATGTTGCAATTTTTTCCACTAATTTATTTCTTAAAAACTAGTTTAGCAAGCCTTGGGTTTTGCTAAAAACCTTCTGTTCCGTAGGGAAGGGCTGAACACCTCACTACGGGTTTTTAAGGCATTAGAAAGTGTCTTAGTGCCTAGAAAACCAACCTTTTTCCACTTCCCAAAGTAGTTAATTGTCATATCTAAATTAGGAGCCTAGTCTGCCTCCCTAGTCCATCTGGAAGAGAAGCATGCCTAAGGGACAATCCATGCCTTACAATCTCCTGCTTGCAAAGGCAAAGCAAGTAAATTTTCAGATTAACTGCTGCAGTAAGTGTTGATGTAATTGCGATGCTCTAAACAAACAAGAACTGCAGGGAGTTTGCATTAGACTAATTATGCAGCTACAGGAGCTTTCAGATGCTAACACCTCGCTAGACCTCAGGCAGAGACAGGAGTGTTTTGAGACATGTCATCAGCTGGATCATTAAAACCCTGTTGCTGATGGACCTCACAGACTTCAGCCTCATCTCCGAAACAAGGCACGGCAGAATCTGTGGTGCAGAGGAGCCATCAGGGCCTCTCTGCTGAATGCTGTTTCATTTGTTAGGTACGTTACTTGGACTCCCCTGGCTGTGAGGACAAATTAAATATTGTAATCATGGTTTATTAATACAGTAAGTGGTTAACTATTAAATGCTTTCCAAATATAGGAAGTGAGAAAGCGCACTTGCAACCTAGAAGGGAGCCTGGCAAGGGGCAGGTGTTTACTCTGTGCTCTAATCATTGCAGGAGTGTTTTGTCCACTGGTGCCTCAGGGCTGTGGGTGATGTGTAATAACACAGTCACTTTGCCTTTAACAAAAATGCCACATGAGCTTAACTAAATGTAACTCCTTACTTTGTGATCACAAGTTCACCCTTCCTGACAGCAGCTGCTGGATATGGTTGTTGGCATGGTCCAGGCCAATGGCAATTCAATAACAGACCCATGTCCTGAGTCCATTTCTCTGAAATGAGGATATTTCAGTCTAGATCTAACAGCAAACCCCTGTTTAATCTGTGTAAAAATTTTACATGGGGTACATGATGACTTGAGTTTTTTATCGTTGTTTCATTTACAGGTGATGTCAGAGTACATAGATGCTGCTATTATATAAAAACAGATGATTTATCTGCACAAACAGCAGAAGAGAGGAGAGGATTGATGAAGACCTTGTTGTTTAAGTTGAATTTTCATTGGCATTCACAGCTAAAGTGGCCATGCAGGCATTTGAGGTTTGCAGGACAGCATTTGCGTAGGCAAACACAAGGTTTCTGACTGCCTGTGTTGTGTGGTGGTAGGAGAAATCTGCTTCACTCCAGTGTGAGACAATTATTTTGTGGCCCTTTCCCATGGATAAATGGTGCATTTTAATTCTTATTGTTGAATAGAAGCAAAAGAAAGAGAGGATGACACTACCTGTATTTGTGCAGTCCCAGTAAGACACTGGGTTCTGAAAGGCATTGCCAAGCCATTAACCCTCCATGAGTGCCAGGTCCAGTGTAGTTCTCCGAATTTGCAGTGGGAAAGGTTGTGACAGGACTGGATCTAAGACCTCTGGAGTTGAGCCATGGGACAATGTTTGTCAGTGAGGTGTCAGTGTTGGGGGGAAGTATTTGGGCACTGATAGGGGATTTCATATTTAAACTATTTGTAGAGTCCTTGTACTTGTGGTACTCAGGTACCACAGCAGGACAGAAATGTGTGATCACCCATGACTTGCAGACCTGCTCCCACAGCTCACTGCTGCATCCAGATATATTTATCTGACTACTCTCACTCAGGGCAAAGCAGTACTCAGCCTTTCTTTTGTCTAGGGATCACACCAAGGACACCCTTTTCTCCTTTGGCACCTTTTCCATTGATGTGTAAGGGCAATGTGGCAGCATTACAGTCTGACCTCGAACTGAAATTTAGCTGTGAGAACTCTCTATTATTTCATTCTTTTAAGATGCTGCTTCCAGCACCGCAAATGCTACGAGGAAGCACTGGAGATGGAGTGCATGTGGGACCCATCAAAGATTTCTACAGATGTCAGCTGCTCTACTGAAAACCTGACCTGTGGTGAGATTAACCTGTCACAAGAGCTAACACTGGAGCCTCACCATGACCAGAAGTGTGTTCTGGTCTATCTACCAAAAAGACATAGACAAATTAAGCAGAAACCACCAGGGCTTGCCAGGGGTCCTGTAACAGGCAGCCTCTCCCTGAAGGTTTCCCTGATTTTCAGGAGCACTAAACACTGCTTGAGACATCTCCACACATCAGAAATGCAGCAGATGCTGAGTAGAGACCTGAAAAACAATTCTATTCTGAGGCATCGAGGTCTGATTTTTATAAACAAACCAGAGAGGCAATAATCCAGCCATGCCAGACTTCATTGGTTTGTGTTTCAAAACCAGTGTTAGACTATGAAACTTGGCTGTGTTTAGCATGGAGAAGCTCATTATAAATAGGTTTGCACTAATGAATACAGGCACAAACCTTACAGGCAGGAAAAAGCAGGTGGAAAAGGTTTTTCAATAGTGCCTTGTTTGGACCTTTGTTTTATTTCCAGAGTCTGGGGATCCCTGTGAACAGTTCCTCTGCGCCTGTGACAAAGATGCCATTGAATGCCTTGTGAATGCACATATTAACTCTTCCCTGAATGGGCTGGATGTCTCCTTCTGTCCATCTCCAGTTACAGGTAGTAATAAGGATCTGATCCACTGCCCCCTCCTGCCAGTTTGTCTGCCAGTATCGAATCTGACCCAAGGAGAATGAAGCAGTAGCTGGGTGCTTTCCTGCCACAATCCTGGCAGTCTGTCCTGTTCTCAGTTTCATGTGTCCTGCCCATTTGCTGCTACTCCAGTGAATACCAGGAGAGGAGAAGGCAGCAGACTAATTGCTGTCCTGGAGCAGGTCCAGGAGAGGTTACTGAGATGGGGAGGGGGCTGAAGCTCATGATGAAAGAGGAGAAGGCTCGGGGGAGATCTTTTTGCTGTCCTCAGTACTTAGTGGGGTGTGTAGAGAAGATGGAGCCAGACTCTTCCTGGAGAGGACAAGAGGCAAGAGACACAACTACAGCAGAAAATTCCAGTTAGGTATGAAGAAGCTTTTTCATCAGGAAGGTCCTGTCAGCCTTGTGAGGCTTTTTCCAGCTGGAAGGAATGAGTGATACTTGTGATGAGGTCACTAGCAGGAATGCTAAAGGTATTGCTAGCCCAAATTTTCCCTTGAACCATGCAAAAACTAACTGGAAAAGCGAAAAACAGTCTGGTGAGTTACTTGGTTTCCATTTTGGAAGGAAAAATCCCTGCTAAAGATGAAGGGGATGTTTATGTCCATTGTCATACCCTGATCCCAGCTCTGTGGATGAAATTACAGCCTTACGAGACCAAACACCTGTCCTGTGGAGGCTGGGGGAGATGTGAAAAGGCAACGTTAGCTTTTCTAATCCTTTGGCTCATAGTCACAGACCTCATTGCTGAGATCAGGCATATACCTCTATATCGTGCTCTGGATGTGTGTACCCCCTCCTGAATAGGTCAAGGGAGAAGAAAATGTCCCAGGCAAGTTTGCATGGAAGCAAGGTTGGTTTGCTGTTTTTTTTTTAAGACAGTAATCTTTCACTAGGATCAGATGGCCCTAATATACAGTATGGTAGTTCCAACACACTACAGATAAAGGGGAAATTGTTAGGTGCTAACAGGAAAATCACGTTGGTTTTACCACTGCTGATAAAGATGGATTCATTTTTAGCTCACTGGATACCTCCACTGATTTTAGGTCCCCGACTATATTTCTTAATACAAAAAAACTAAACCAAACCAAACAAACAAACAAACAAACAAAAAAACCCACAAAACAAACAAACAAACCCCAAAAAACCACCCCAAAACCAAACCAAAACAAAAAAAGCGCCTTTGAATGAAACATTTTTATTTAGTGTTTACTAAGTGTTATTATACTTCTGTGTAGCTGTTCTGTTCAGTTCAGATTTTGGGGAAAAAAAATAATCCTATCTGATAAAATTACAGGAAAAGGATTTTGTTAGATTCTTTATTACAGAGAAAAATTAGTGAAATGGGCATGTGTCTGACTAAACTTTGTTTTAATAGGAATACATTCAATGAATGCCTGACTTGGACTATTCAGATCAAACAGTGACAAATCCCCTCTGCACACTAAATGACAGACCTTTCTCTTTTTCAGAAACAATCAGCAAGAGAGAGCAGACAACACGTCATACAGAGGGTAGGTCATCTCTGTAATTCTTTGTCTGGAACATATTAAATTGAGACCAATTTATACTCAAAAAAATAAGCTACTGAAACAAGAATTTAAAGAATGGTGATTGCTAGCCAATTCCTCTTTTTTAATGTTGAAACTCTTTAAAATTATTTTTTATTATTATACTCTATGTTGCTGAGTAGAATTTAGTATCAGCATGGTAAAAGTACTAAATCAGAATTTTAATACTGCTACCGTAATTATGTTTATATTGTCTGTATTTATATCACAAAATAACTGCACAAAAAGGGCAGTAATAACATTTAGAAATAAATTCTCTTTTGATGACTCTGATCATGTTGTGCCAAGATCCAGTCTAAGGAGCATCCTAAGTCACAAGTCTCTGGCGTAAGAATTCTTTTCTTTTTGCAGAGCTCCTTCATCGTGGGACTGATGGAACACGGGCAGTGACTGCCTCTGTGGAAGAAGGTTTGCAACTGAGAGTGCAAGAAGCTGTTTTCAGCTACCAAAAGTTGAAAGAATACAAGCTGTTAGTTTTCTTTCTGCCCTTCTAAAAGGACTGATGTAGGAGCAGATAAAACATTTTGGTGATTGAATTCAAGACTGATTGGGAAGGTGCAATTTTTCAATTTGTGCATGTAATGTGTTTACCCAGTGTTTACAGTAAGTTTCCCAAGGGCTGAGAATGAACACTCTACAACAAAATCTGTTTTCATCAAAACAGCCTTTTTTTTCCCCCTGGGAACACAGGCTGGAGCAGGTGAGCGGTTTGGCAGAGATGTGCTGTGTGGGTGCCAGCCTCTGGACCCACAGTCAGGTGCTTATTTCTTGTCTTTAGAGAGAGGTTTAATTCCACAAGATCAAGCAGGAGAATGAGGAAAGACTGAGCATGGTTTGTGGCAATGAGGCAGCAGTTTGGAGCTTTATTTTCTTGTAATGCATAGACCCAGGCTGAAATCTTCTCACTCTGGTGCCTCCTGGGTGAGTCCCTAAACCATGAGACCAAGCGGTTCTTGTGACAGTCTTCATTTTTTTTCTGCTACAATCAATAGTTGTCTTACTGAGGAGTCAGTGCTTGCAAAAACTCATTGCTGCAGTATGAGAAAACTACTCTTTTCTTGCCTGCATGGAGAGCGCTGCAACACGAGAGGCCGTGTCACCCAAAGCCATTGGTACCTCTGGGAGGGCACACCTGGTAAAGTGAGGGCCAAGTCATACAGGCAGGAAATAGAGAAGGAGACCCAGTGTTGGACCAGCCATTGCCCAGTTTAGCTGCTGAACTCTTGCTATGAGCCTCCATCACAAGCAAAGCTCCACTGCCGTGTTCAGGGACTCCGAATCTGCCAAGCCCACGAGCACTGGGTGGGTGCAACCAAGCCACTGCTTAACTCAGAAAATCCTGGAAAGGGTTGGGTTGGAAGGGACCTCGAAGATCATTTGGTTCCAACACCCCTGCTGTGGGCAGGGACACCTTCCATTAGATTTGGTTGTTTGGGGAAAAGGTGGAAAGTCGAATTTTTTTAGAACTTCAGAACCTGGTTTCAAGGTGTTTCAAGTGTGTTTCTCTCTGTGAGCCATTGACCTGAGTGTCAATCTGGAATAATGAAAACCATGCAGAATCTTTCAGAATCTTTTTTTTTTTTTTTTTTTTTTTTTTTTTTTTTTTTTAAGAAACAACACTTCTGACTTTTAAAGTCAGAAACAGCACATGCATAAGTGTATGTACTTGAAAAGGCTGAGTGTAAGTGCTGGCTGTTCCTTCATATCTCTCCTGTATTATCAAAGTATTTTTTTTTTACCAGATATTTCTCATTTTCACCTAGCAACAGCTCCAGTGTTGGACCATGTTTTTCTGGCTGCTTCTAGAAAGCTTGGTAATAGAAAACTGAGAACTCCTGAAGGAGGAGAGCACCTGTATTTGCACATCTGTAGCAATCTTTCACCTCCTGAAAAACAATTACTTGTGCTCTCTAAAGAGGCATAAGTCCAACATAGGGCTCAAAATATTACCAAGGGATAAAAACCTGTACTAGGAATTTTAGAAAGCTGAAAATGTAACACAGATAACATGCCTAGTCAGATTTTGAAGGAAACATTTGGAGAACCACATGTCATTTAATTCTGCTCATTCAAGCCCAAAGGACCTTCAGCTTTGTCAGCTGTGGAAGCTGCATTAAACCAAAGCTAAGTATCACTCAGAAACTCCTTCAAAGGCAAAGGCATTCTTCTTCACATCCCACAGCCCTAACAACCCACAAAAAGAGGCAGAGATGATTTTTTGGATCATTTGATAGCCATGCTTCTAATTTATCAAAAGGTAGCTGACAAATGAAATTCATTTTATGAGGTAAAGAAATAAATTAGAGGTTAGGGAGTTATATGGCCTTATAGCTGCCCACCCATACCTGACTTTCAGTGCAGGCAAACACAAGGAGTTCACAAGGAACATTGCATCTTTCTGTGCACAAGAGTGGGATTTCAGACCTAATCCTGCTTAGTCCATTTGCAAAATGAATTTCCCACATCAGTCATATTTATGTTCCTTCTTTCACAGAAACATAGAATCCTGTGTTAGTGTAAAGTGCATTATTTGCATGCAGCAATGAGATTATTTTATCAGTATCACTTTGCCTACAACAATCAATACATCGAGAAAAATAGGCAAATCTCACTCCATGACATGCCTGGGTCTTCCTGTTTTCAGAAAAATCTCTTCTCAGCAACTATTCATAAGAGTCTGTGCTGGCCACTTGTTTTCTGAGATTACATTTTCTGTCTTCAACAGTGATTTCTTTTGAGCCCAGTGAAATGACCTTGGTGACTCCCAAAGCCAGAGGTAAGAGTCTGATTAAACTTTTATTGAAAAAATTTGGCAGTCTTGACTACAGGTGAAGATGGACTTTCATTTACGAAGCTCTGTGGTGTCACAGTCGAAAATCTGCAGCGTGGGATTTCTGGATAATACCTCTACTACTTCTGCTGACTGGCACATCCTGCAGCAAACCACTTCCTTTCTCCTAATTACCCTCTTTATAAAACCAGGCTAATAGTGATGTTTCATTAAGCTTCATATTGCTTTCAGTAACAGTCACTCCAGAAATGCACATCAGAAATGCAGCAGGTAGGTGACTACCACGATGCCTCTGTTTTTTTGTACAGTAACTACGAGAGACCACAGAGGAACAGCTCCTGCTCCTCCCACCCTGTCGATAAAAGGTCAGTGACCTTCAGCTTTCCTCTTTCTTTGACTGACACGCAGTTCTTTCTTTAAAAGCATCACAGTTAAAACCCTGTGCATGGTGACAACAGGGCTGCCAGAGAATCAAATTTAGATCAGGGTCAGATAGCAGGTACACAAACAATAAAACCAGACTGAGAAGCATTAGCTGTTTCTTGCCTCCAGCCACTCATTTGCACTCCTCACCCAAGTGTTTCTGAAAACCTCTTCACATGAGCTTTTCAGATATAATGGTTGGTGCTGTAAATTACATTCATAGCATCTGCTGCCAGAAGGGCTCACTTTGATTTTGCCTCCTCCTTTATTATAGATAATTTCATCAAATTCTTTACCACTCTAAAACCTGTTTCAGCTTTCACAGGTTGTTTGTGCTTCGAGCACAGCCATATCAGTAGGTACAGCTAAAAATGGAGCACCTTGGTAGACTGGGAACTTTTCTGTGGCTCTCTTTGTTGTAGAGAGGATTATCCAGGCAGGATGAAAGGCACCAGAAGAATGTAAAGGAACATTGCATATGGGGAGTAGAAAGTAGTAATTTTTTGACTCTGATTACACTGAGCAGTATCCTGTGTCCCATCTCAGTGCAGAAATTTGGCGTTACTGTACTAAACATTGGTCAAAATCACTAAATGTTCCCCCTGTTAACTTGAATGTATCAGAAAATCTGTGTATTGTGTTCCAGGTCTGCACAGCTTCCACGAGATTATTTGTAATATTTATTCTTTGTGCAGAACTTCCCAAGCTGTGGTTTTATTTTCTATATCTAGCAAGAATTGCTTTCATTTCAACACATCACTGCCACAGTGGTATAAAATGTGCATCTTGCTGAGCCATCAAAACTACTGTGAGACTGTTGATCCCTTTCTGCCACCTTTCATGGGCTTTGTTGTGTTCTTAGCAGTACTTTCATTTCTTTTAATCTGCTCTCTTATCCTATGACAGGTTATTTTCAAAACATACTAAAACCAGAACGTCAGAGAGACAAGGTTAATGAATTTGGGTTTAGTCCAGTCAAAAATTTTAGCCAAAGAATTCAAAAGAAAAGATCTTAAAATACCGAAACTCAGGCTCACTAGTATTTCAAAGCACTTAGTTTGTGAAATGCCACATTCTTCATATTGACATTTAGAAAAAATGAAACCATTTGATAACAGTGCTTCCTTTTACAAGCTAGCTTATATAAAAAAGAAGGTTTAAAAAGAAAGAAAAAAGGATGCTAGGTATCCACAAATTTAACAAAACATTCCTGCTCAACAAAAAATATATACCAATTTAATTTTTAAACTAATCTCCTGAAAATAATGTATTAATATGTCAAATTATTTCCCCCCCAATATTTCCTTGTGTTTACAACCCAGTAAACCCTTCAGTCACCCAGCTCTGCATCAGTCAAATAATTTCCTGCTTTGACTAATGTTGTTCCAAGTTTTGGAACCTTCAGGTAAACAGTCACCATTTTAAAATTAATTTACTCAGAAAATGAC
>NW_020955792.1:0-42270 GCF_003031625.1 Empidonax traillii
ACATCATGCTACTGATGCTACGTGGAGTAAGTGGATTGCTTTGATTACGCAACGTGTCCGAATTGGAAACTCGAATCGCCCTGGAATTTTGGAAATCATCACTAATTGGCCTGAAAGTGGGAACTTCAGTCTGGCAGATGAAGAGGAAGAAGAGCCAGTAAGTCGAGCTGAAGAAGCTCCGCCATATAATCAACTGCCAAATGAAGAGACGCGTTATGCTCTTTTCACTGACGGTTCTTGCCGTATCATAGGAGGGAACCGGAAGTGGAAAGCAGCTGTTTGGAGTCCCACACGACAAGTGGCAGAGGCCACTGAAGGTAAAGGCGAATCGAGTCAATTTGCGGAACTCAAAGCCGTCCAATTGGCCCTAGACATCGCAGAGAAAAAAGAATGGCCAAGGCTCTACCTCTATACTGACTCATGGATGATAGCCAATGCCCTATGGGGATGGCTAGAACGATGGAAAAACATGAGTTGGAAGCGTAGAGGAAGACCCATATGAGCTGCTGATTTGTGGCAAGACATCGCTTCTAGAGTAAAGAAACTAGATGTGAGAGTCCGCCACGTAGATGCCCATATACCCAAGAGTCGAGCCAACGAAGAACATCGTAACAACAGACAAGCAGATAGAGCTGCACAAATTGAAGTGTCACAAATAGACCTGGACTGGCAACACAAGGGAGAATTGTTCCTAGCCCGATGGGCCCATGATGCTTCAGGTCATCAGAGCCGAGATGCCACCTACCGATGGGCACGAGACCGAGGAGTGAATTTAACCATGGACTCTATTTCCCAAGTTATCCACAATTGTGAAACTTGTGCTGCTATCAAGCAGGCAAGAAGATTGAAGCCCCTATGGTATGGTGGACGCTGGGACAAGTATAGATATGGAGAAGCATAGCAGGTCGATTATATCACGTTGCCACAGACCCGCCAAGGTAAGCGCTATGTGCTTACCATGGTGGAAGCAACCACTGGATGGTTGGAGACATATTCAATACCCCATGCAACGGCCTGGAATACCATTCTGGGTCTGGAAAAGCAGGTCTTATGGAGACATGGCACTCCTGAGAGAATTGAGTCAGACAATGGGACTCATTTCAAGAATAATCTAGTGGCCACGTGGGCACGGGAGCATGGTATTGAATGGGTCTATCACATTCCATATCATGCACCTGCTGCTAGGAAAATTGAAAGATATAACGGACTGTTAAAAACAACTTTAAAAGCACTATGTGAGGGAAAATTTAAGAACTGGGATAAACACCTAGCCAAAGCCACCTGGTTGGTAAATACTAGAGGCTCTGTCAACCGAGCTGGCCCTGCCCAAGCAGAATCCCTCCACACTATAAATGGAGACAAAGTTCCAGTGATTCACCTAAGAAGTATGTTGGGTAAAGCCGTTTGGGTTGCCCCTACCTCAGGCCAAGACAAACCCATTCGTGGAGTTGTCTTCGCTCAAAGGCCAGGGTATACATGGTGAATGATGAGGAAGGATGGAAAAATACAGTGTGTGCCTCAAGGAAATTTATCTTTGGGAAAAAACTAACTTTGTGCTTCAAGTTGTTTTACAGGAGACCAGTCGCCAAGTGAGAGAGACCTGACCAATGCTGATACCAGTACGTGACGATGAAACAAAAAACCAGTCCAAAACCTGAGCTGTGATTGTAACCGAAGTGCCAAGAATCCGAACCGAGCTACTGTTAATGCTGAAGTCAATTGCTTCCCACAAAACAACTACTCCGAAGGACTATATATAGATATATGTACATATGCGCGGGATATAAGCAAATATGTAAAATATAAATGTTACATAAAATAGTATGGAATAAGAGGTGGAGAATGTAGTGGTTTTGAATCTAGGCCTTCCTTGGTGATCAGGTTGTAACCAAGGAACTAAGGTCATGTTCCCAGTATTCCATACAATTTTACGTAAGCAAGAGTATAAATAAGGAGAGAGAGGAAGCTCTCGCTCTCTTTCTTCCGGCGGACCCAAGGTGGAGGTAGCTCTGCTGTCGCTCTGCCCGGGTGAGGGAGTGAGGCCTGGCGNTTAAATTGTTCTCATCTCAACCCACAGGTCTTTTCACTATTACTCTTCTGATTCTCTCATCCATCCCATGGGCGTGAGGTGGGGGCAAGCAAGCAGCTGTGTGGGGCTTATTTGGCAGCTGGTGTTAAACCACAATAGATATCAAAGTTTAGAAGATTATCTTAAAGAGAACCTCATGGACAACAGAAGTTAAACCTGAAAACAAGTGTCAATTTTTGAAAAAGAATTACACAAACGTGTCTGACAATTCATCTCACCTTTCGCATGGGAGGTGTGCCATTCTTTATTTTCAGAAGTAATTTCATTATTTTTCTCTCCTTCTGTTCCTCAGGACTCAGAGTTGATTCATCAACATCAACCTACAAAGAAATCCAGACAAATAAATGGGCATTGCTACATATTCAAAAGAAAACAGGAAAGCTACATCAGCACAAGTGAAACCTCATTTACCAGCAGTTTATCAAAGTACTGGATATCATCCGGTTTTAGGAATGGCAGATTTCCAGATGGCTGGTCATTAACGCTCTTCATAGTCCGGTCTTCTGTCTGCATGTGGAATCCAGTCATCCCTCCCAAAGGTGTTGGAGTTGCCGTAAGTTTCCGAGCTGGGGTGCGAATAGGAACGTAACCAGCTGGTGGGGGAAGAACCTGCGGGAGAAAGAACGACATTTAATTTAATGCAACCGACATTAAAAAGAGGAAGGCATCGAATACAAAACATGGCTCCACTTCTGGCTTTCATTTTATTTGTTTGGGGATTTGTACAAGTGTTATTGCCTACAACACATCCCGTGTTCACATCAGTGCAAATTTTCTACGACAGTTTTTATTCGGGCTTATCCTGTATTGACAAGACTTCAGAAGAAAGCTCACTTCCACTGCTGAGAGCTTGGATAATAAAATTTGAAGTCTCCAAGGATTAAAGAAGCACTTCAAATTCTGCACCAACACAGTAACTTGCTTCTTACTCTCTTCTGTGTTTTCTACACCTGGACTTGAAATTTTCATCCGTCCATTCAGAGCTCATTTCAGGCCCTGACAGGCATTCCCGATACCAAGAAGCAGAACAATGACTGGCCTTCCACATCACCTTTAGATCTTCCTTTTTAAGGGATTTACAATAGAATCAGCAACCAAATCAAACAAGCATCTACTATCAGTAATCAATAGTCAATATGAAACATTCTACTTCAGGTAAGGGAAAAAAAAAAAAAGAAAATCAGCAATCTCTGGTAAGAAAAAAGCCCATCATGGTCTGCTGTATTTTAATCCAGATGCATTACCTTATACCCTTCTGGAAACATGGCATCCAATTCCTCATCTGAAAGGGGTCTGTTTCTCTCATCAATTTCCCTTTCCCAACGCCAAGCCTGCAGCTGTTCAGGAGTCATGCTCATGATATGACCTGTATTCAAATTAAAAAAAAAAAAAGTATTTTTAAAAAAAATCTTCTGTAGGCAGAAGTTTTCTTTCCCACAAAACAAAGTGAAGCCTCAGCCAAGGGACTGAGCTTACCCGGCGTAGGTGTTGCCATGTTCATAGCTGGTGTCCCAATGGGTGTTTTGCCAGGTGTCAGGACAGGAGTGCTGCCACCCATCTGGCTCGCGGGCGTTTCATCCCATCGGGATTTCCTTTTGCTGGCTCCTGGGGTTGGGGTCTCACCAATGGAGTCACCACCTCTGTCTGTGCGAGGTGTCTCAGCCCATCCACTGCCGTGGCCCGGGGTATCTAAGCAAAAACAAAACGATTTTTGCAGAGAGCTGAACAGTACATACTCCAACTGCAGTATCGATATCCAGGCTCATTTTCAGTATCTTGTCCTCATTTGTACACAAATTAAAAAGTATCAAAATAAACAAAGAGTAGGCAAAAAACTAAAGACTACTTTGGTGAATATTGAAAAAAATTACAGGCATTACACTAAAAACATACAACAGAGAACTTCCTTTTATGAAAAAAACATATCTTCTTGCTGACTCTTAGCACTAAAAGATAAAATTCTAAAAAACAGAACTACTCAGATATTCTAGAAACTGAACAAATTACTCCATGTACTCCCCTGATAAAACCATTAGGCAACAACAATTTTCCACTGTTCTGACACAAGAGCAAAATTCAAGTAAGGCAGGTGAGAAAATGCTTCCAGAACTTGTTTTAATGAAAACCTCTTCAAAAGAATTAAACTGTTCAGAACCAACACACACAAATGTATTATGAGAAGCAATTCAATGTGAGCTCCCTTTCTATGTCCTCTGCACATGAAAATCCCACCCTGCAGCAGTCACTAGATAAACCAGTCACTAGATACACCACCAAACTTGGCTTTAATTTTCGAGCCGAGATACTTTCACAGGTGTGAGTGAAGCTCACAGGCAGAACTCAACACTACAGACTCGGACAAGAACAACATCCCACATCAACCACTAGATGTCAGACCATAATTACTCCTTGCCCGACTTCTGAACCCACTGTTAACCTAAAGTGAAAAAATCCAATACAATTAACCATTCAAAACTTATTATGCACGTTCCAGTTTGCCATCGATACCTCTTTCTGTTTTTGGCGTTTCATCCCATCGATTTTTACGTGCACTGGAAGTGGCACCTCCATGGCCTGGTGTTGCGTGACCAGGCGTGTCCCGGCCGGGTGTTGCTGCTCCTGCCGGTGTGTGACTGGGAGTTGGATCCCATATTTTCGAGCCTGGGGTGGCACCAGGAGTTTCGCTACCCTTTGCACGGCCTGGAGTCTCATCCCATCGCAGAGATGGGGTATGTCCTGGAGTCTGTACAAGACAAGACCAGAAGCATCAGTAACACTCACACTATAGAGTAAAAGGCTGCTAGTTGCTCTTTTCACATAGACTAAGAAACTTCTGACATTCAAGAGGAGTAGCATTAATAATGTCACTAGGATTATTACCTCTGCTTGATCCCAACTGGATAATTTTTTAGGTGTAGCACCAGGGGTCTGATCAGCTGTCTGATCCCAACGCCGTTTGCGTTTTGAAGGTGGCTGAGATGCGGCTCCATTGACGACTTTAAGCTCTCCAGCTTTAGCTTTTTCAGCTAGTTGTTGCCTAATTTCCCTCTGTTCAAAAGCACAAAAATACAAACATAAGAAACATGTTTCTTGAGAAGGTCTCTTTAGATTATACTGATAAAACAGTTTTTTCATCTCTACCATGTGTTTTTACACTGTTTTTTGAGGTTTTGCTCAAATAGCATGGAATTAACTACTGCTTTCATTTCAAGGTCACTAATTTTTCAAATTCTTCTATTTTGACAGAGCAGGTGTGTGTTTAGAGGGGTTGGTTTTAAATTGATTTGTCTATTAAAGCCATTCTTACAGCAAATGCAAGTGCACAGAGAATTCTGAAAGCTATCAGTTTCTGTCACCCATATGTACGCTTTAAAATCGTTACCCATCTGTTTCAAACAGCTTCTACTTCAGTAAATTAAAGGTGGATGACTCAGAAAACACGTTCATGTGAGCTACATCCCACGATATAAAGCCCTGGGATTCTTCTTTAAAATTCTGCGATGATACTGGTGAAACAGCACACTAACCCAGACTGGTTTGCACTTAACAATGGATCCATAAGCAGTAAGACTGTCAAAATTATGAACTAATTCCTAAATTAGCATAAGACAAGTATGATAAATCAATGTCAGAAGCCACTAGAACTACAAGGTCTTGCTCCAATTAACAAGATGGCACTGTAGGTTTTACACAAGAAATCTGATGTATTACCAATATCTTTTTACCTACTAAAATGATTTTTTAATAGTCATGAGTAAAGTACTTTATCTTTTTTTTTTTCCTTTTTTTTCTTAATATTTAAAACCAAATGTCAACCTTATAATACATCTTAATACTGCAACATCTGTTGTAAGTACTTTAACAAGCCTTTCAAAACCTCCCTGGATTCTCTTTACACAGAGCTCACAAAAACAAACATCTGACACTGAATACTTCTCAGTCACTGTTACGAATTTGTCTCTCATCTCTTGTAAGAAAATAAACAACAAAGCCCAAGTGCTATAAAAAAATCCAGATGAAAACAGTCTCAATATATTTCTCCCTGCACTGCTCAGTTATTATGTAGAACAGATGTTTTTCAAAACTTTCATCTTTAAATTCTATTGACTTTCAATAGCCAAGATAAGTCAAGACGAAGTCAACTGAATTTATGTTCCCACTCTCTTAACATGCTTTCAAAGGCTGTAAATTGTTCAAGTGGAAGACCCTCCCCCAAACACACCTCTTCTTTCGTTAAATGCTGTTCACGCATAACATCCATGTATGTTCTGGCATTCATTTTAGGATCTGGAGTCTTCCCTCCTGTGGAAGAGAACAGCAACAGGAATGGAGCACAATGAGTATAGGATAAGCAGAACCTATTGACTTCTACTGTCCTGCTCTAGTATTATATTATTCCATGATCATTTAATTTTACTTTTTGATCGAAAATTTTAAAAATTACATGTATCTTACGTTTATTCAGTTTGCTGATCAATTTAACCTGTTTGAACACAAACATAACTACTGCAGTTTCAAACAAATATTTTAAAGCTGATAAAAATGATAAAATGACAACACAGTTAAGAGTCTTCAGAAGTGATGGGTTCCTGGGTTGCTAATCCGGAATACGTACACTTTCGTGCCTTTGTCTCCATCAGCAGTTCTGACTTCAAGCAGCAGAATAGAAGCCTAGAAAATTATCTCTTTACCATTAGTAACACTTTGGAAAGATATTTAATATCAAAACATTACCTTGTGTAAGCTGTTAAATCCTACTTGTTATCTGACTATAAATAACTATTGCATACCTAAGTAACGTTTAAACTGTTTTATCATAAAGACCCATTTGTAAGTTTGACAAATCTGGACATGTCTCACAGACCTTCTAGTGTCATATTGTAACAGGGCTTCATTAAAAAATAAAAATAAAACAAAACAAAAAACCCCACAAAACCATTTGATGACACTTTCCCCCTCTTCTCTTCTCAAGGTACAATTGTGATTGGGAGCTGAATGCAATACAGTACATACACCACCACAACAATACTCACAGGAAATGGGTTTTGTACACCATATGTTGTTTTATGCTGTGTATCTTGCATTAATTAAATTTTTAAATACTTTAAAAGAAGCCCAACTTTATAGCAATGAGACTTGTCAAGACAAACACTTTTCTTAAAGAAAAATGTGCGGATTTGCTATACAAGTGGTATAGCATTATACTTTAGGGAAAAAAATAAACTTCTTAAACGTTTCTATGCTGAAGATCCCTGCCCAATTGGCTGTGTCTTTCTGACACTAGCTTTGATAGGACTTTCCTTTGGAATACTTTTTCACCATAATCTACACAGGATGTGTTGAACTGCACCCTTAAGAATGCAGACAGGACTGGCATATAGCAGTACTGCTGTAGGAAAGAAATTAAGGACAGTTAGTATGGGCCTGTGAATTCTGACAATACATGTTTATATCAATTACAATTAAGCAAGTAAAATAATTAATATCCCTATTAATTCATGCAGGCTGAAATTCTCAATTGTAAAACCTGCAAAATAGCTACTAATTTTAAGCCAACAGGCATCTTATTGCCACATGTGAAACTCACTCACCTGAAGAAAATTTCTGTCAGACCCACTAACACCCCTTTTCCTGACTTGCATTCTCAAATTATCAGAACAGACTTGAACTATTAGTAGTATCAAAGTCTTATATATGCTTTTGTTTCTTTTAGCTACACCACCTAAGGTTTACTTAGGATGGTAAGAATTAGGTGCTCTATTTGAGCATTTCAAAAGCAGTAACCCTGTAAAATCTATGACTCGGAATGAAAACTTTCAAGGTACTGAATGAATCTGAGCACTCAATACACAAGTTGTTCATAGTACAACGCACAACCCAAAACAAAAGAAAAGAGAAACCTTTAACCCTTTGTGTTTCTATGGCAATGGCTCATTGACAATTTTCTTGTCCTTCTACCTGGAAAGAAAACTCGTATTATAAAGATGAAGTATATGGCATCTAGATTTTTCAACCAAATCTCTATGAAAAGGGGATGTTTAAAAACAAAACTAAGTTCATAAGCATGCCAACAGAAATCAAAGGGCTAAAGACAATTAAAGACAAAAATTTCATACAGGGTATAGAAAAGTCAAAACAAATTACCATCTGCAAAAGGATCAAGACGCTCAGGGGAAATTATCATCATCCGCCTGTGCTTTTTGTACTCATCTTCCCGATCTGCAATCTTTTGAGGACGGTGTTCTGCAAAAGGATCATACTAAAAACAACAAAAAAAGCGCCTTTTAGTCACATATGTATGAGGATCAATATGGAAACTGTCTGGTACTCATTCATTTTCAGGTGTTACTAAAAAGATGTAGATTATTTTCCATCTCGACTACATAGGAATGTCAAAGCATCATGCTAACATAAATTTTACTTCTGTAACTAGAATTTCACTTTTTTTAACCCAGCTTCTTAAGAAATCACTTCTGATAAAATTCTTCAATTTTAAAAGTTTATTCCCATGCTACCAAAGCATTTTGTGCTGTCAACCTTTCCCCTTCTTTCCGTAGCGTGACTCAATGCTACTTCAAATGGTTTTGAATTTCACAAAAAAAATACTCCAGGAATATAAAATTTAAGTTATTACATTTTCCTCAAAAAACCAGAAGTGTAAAGGTCATTAAGATTTCCAGTTATTTTTGTTTCTGAAGTATGTGACTTTTAATTAAAAAAAAAAAAAAAATCAATAGAGTAGTTTATATGCCCAAATGGGCTTTATGTGCACAAGTGCCAATTTTTATCACCCTGTGAAATTCCAAGCTAAAGCACTAACAAGCTTACAGCAAAATTAAAAAACCATAGCCCTTCACATACATCTCGTATTTCCAGAAGTCAAGGTGAGCTGTGGACAAACCTGAACACTCCTTTCCCCTGACACCTAAGCCAGTGTTTTCCTGTGCCGTTGGTTGAGCCGTACCTGTTCAGTGGACTGTGGGATGTCATTGAGCAATGCCACTGGAGCGTGGTACCCTGGCTTCTTCTGCCCGAGCAAACTGGTGGAAGGGTAGTCATCATCATCCTGGCAGTAAAAAGACATGGCAAGTTTGTCATGCTAATATATTTAGGTAAACTAACACCAAGTGAACATGCTGTGGCCATAGAAAAGATGGAAATGGACACGTTCATTCTAAATTTTAGCAAGTTTTCTCATACAGCTTTTATTATTATGCCCATACCACTAAAAAGGTGTCTTGTTCTCTACAAGGCTCCAGTGTTACCTTTTATCAAGTACGCTTGTGTTTATCTACAATAGTTAGACAAAACATCTGTATTTCATATTACCACTTCTGATACAGCTCTTATGTTGGCATATGAAAACTGGTGCACTGATAATCAAACTATTTCTCACAGAATTCAGTTATATGGAACAAAACTTGAGTAAATAACCCTATAAAAAAGCTTCAGAAACAGTGAAAAATTCAGAGATATATTTTGCTAGATTATTATACTTAATTCAATCATAATGCCAATAAGCAGCACTCACTTTTGGTATCTATTTCTTCATATCAGTAGTCAGTTTCTAGGCAATAACTTACAGCAACCCTAAAGGAAAACTGCTCTTAAAACTAGGAAACTTTTCAGAGAGTTCTAGACTAACAGAAATTTTTAATTAAGGGATTCTTAGAAGTTTATGGATGACACTAAAAAAAAAAAACAAATCTACAATGAATCAATGAGTACTAAACTGAACATAACCTTCTTCACTCTTAAAGATACAATTCACTCAGTATAATATGTAGTTGCCCATGTATTTATTATTAGAACTGCAGTTTCTGACTGCTTCTGCAACTGAAAATGTGCTCAAATGTTTAAATTAGAAATTAACATAAAGTAATCTTACAAGCAGGATACATAAAGAGAACATAATACAGTGACAGAGTCAATTCTCAAAAAACTCCTCTCAAATTTGAAAGTAAGTAGAAATAGAAATCTTAGAATAGTCAGTAAAGTTTGTTGGACAAAGATTTATTAGAATTTTTTTACTGTCATTTTTAATCTAGGCACCAACAACAGAACAAAGTTAATTAACTCCAGGTAAGGCTGACACTGATTATGTACCAGGTCACAATTTTTTGCCTTTTGCTTGGGCTTTCAAGGCTCTCAAATGCAATTCATGAAGTACAAGCCAGGCTTAAAACTGCAGCTCTCCCAGGAAGAACTCAGGGGTGCAGGTGGATGAGAGGCTGGACATGACCTGGCCACGTGCTCTGGCAGCCCAGAATCCAATCCTGTCCTGGATGGCATCACAAGCAGCGTGGCCAGCAGGTGAGGGAGGGGATTCTACCCCTCTGTTCTCCTCTGGTGAGATCTCACCTGGAGTGCTGCACCCAGCTTTGGGGTCCTCAGCACAGCAAGGACATGGAGCTGATGGAGCAGGTCCAGAGGAGACCATCAAGGTGATTAGGGGGATGGAGACCTCTGCTATGAGGAAAGGCTGAGTTGGGTTTGTTCAGCCGAGAAAAGACCTAACTGTGACCTGCCAATGTCTTAAGGGATGTAGGCATGTAGTGCTGTGTAGTGACAGGACAGCTTCTAACTGAAAGAGAGCTGCTTTAGACTGGATATTAGGGAAAAAAATGTCTGGGAGGGTGGTGAGGCCCTGAACAGGTTGCCCAGAAAAGCTGTGGATGTTCCATCCCTGGAAGTGTTCAGGCCTGGGTTGAATGGGGCTCTGAGCAACCTGGTCTGGTGAAAGGTGTTCCTGCCCAGGGCAGGGCGGTTGGAATGAGATGATCTTTGAAGTCCCTTCCAACACAAACTATTCTATGATTATAAGCTTCCTAGATAAGATATATTTGGTCCAATGTGGCTTTAATGACAACTGCTTTTACTACAAACAATTGCTATTAAAAATTACTCAAAATTGATTTAAAAATACTTGGATTGCATGCCCTAAACAACAAATACATAAAATCACTTACATCTTCCAATTCAGTTGCTGCAATAGAAGTGACATATCCAGCAAACCTGCTGTCACTGCCACCATAAATTTCTTGATCATAATATCCTGTGGAATCAAGGCCTACTCCTTGTGCTTCATCAAGAGCAGGCTTTTTTCCTTGAATTTCTCGAATTTGTGCTTCAATATCTAGGGCAAAGATACAAAAAAAAAAAAGTCTTTTTACAGGTACACACAAAATGTAATACTCACGTTACTGTGTACAGCAAAGAGTTTTTTTCCCGACCTCAAAGATTATCACTGAAGAAATAAACATGCATTACACACATAACTGTAAGGTACCATAACATATAATGCTTTAAATAATAAATAAGTACCATAAACTCTATTCCATTCATAAGCAGCTTTTCCTAAAGTTGTAATATTATTCACCACAGACTAATTGTGTGGCCCAAAGCAAACTAATCAAACTATCTCATCTTCCAGAGATAGGAGAGAAGGCAATTTACACCACAGTAACGTTTCTCAACACTACACTAACAAAACACTTTCCCAACAAATGTAATCCTCTCATTAAAAAAGGCTTTCCACAATCTTATAACCAATTTTGCTTTTTTAAACAAACCTTTTCAAAAGAGCTACTGCAAGAGTTCTAAAAGCTGATTTAATAAAACAACACTGTACTGTGTTTTCTAACATTGCAAAGCTGTATTGCCTTTGAATAAATAAATTAAAAAACCCAACTAATATGTCACTGGGTACCAACTTAACAAAAAAAACCCCAAACTTCGGACCAGTTTCTTTTCCCTTTGGCAGATCAGATGTTATTTAGTCATCATTATTCCTGCCTGCAGCACCATCTCTTAAGAGTCTACTATTCTTCTGGATAACAAAACACCCTTCAAACAGGACAAATGGGAGCTCTGCCATTCTTTTACTGTCTCAGGATCTGACTCAAATCAGCTCTGGTGGCCATCTTTGACCTTAGAAATTTGGTACTTTCTAAGAGAACACCAACTTGACAATCCACTAAACCAGGAACCAAATGCCCTCCTCTATCTGTTGTAACACAATGAGAAAATAAACTGCCGTAATCCAACTGTCTTCAACAAATACAACTGTGATGCAGGTATACTAAGGCACAACTAACCTCATAAAATTATTACTGTTTCCATGTGAATTTTGAGTCAACAGATATGTAAAGACAATTATCCATATAATGTAAACTTCAGCAAATCAAACAATTACTTTCATGGCCAAAAAAATACCCAAGAGTTGCATTTCATGGCTGCAGAAATACAAAGGATCGTGCTTGAGTGGAAGGTCTCAAAAGACCCTTCCAACACCAATAATTCTGTGATTGACCCTCTCCCACATGAAGTGGTACTGCCTGCTACATTAACTTAAGGGAAATTTGCCAATCGACAAAAAAAGCTACAGGAAATTCTGTTCATAAATGATCTTAAATCCTGACCATTCACTAGTTGTTTGCTACTGCTGTTCATTTCTCTTTTTCAGGATGAAAACATTTCATAACGTTTTCCCACCAAGTCAGCTTGCAAAAGATGTCATACCACAAGATTTGCTAAAAAATCTGACAAAAAATAAAATTAAAATATTGTTTTTCTAAAGGTAAGATTTATTGCTAATGCAAATTATTGGATCAGAATTGCTTAGTTCAAAAGTTCAAACTGTAAACTTAAAGTTTTTACTTAAAGTCAGGGCTGGGTTCTTTTCTTATCTTTTCTTATCAGACTGCCACGAACCAAAAAAAAAAAAAAAAAAAAAAAAGGCAAGCAAACAAACAAACCATACCCCACTGTAAGCCACATTATGCCTGCTTTACAAAGGCATGTTTTCTAGAGAGGCAACTGAACACAGAGTTCTACCTGAGAAATCTTTGCCATAGAGCTGAGAGAGAACAGCAGGATTAAGTGTTCACACACAGCCTGCAGGAACTGGCAGTGAGGAACACCCACTTCACATAAGCACAGTACACCTGACAGCAAATCAGCAACTCCTGCAGTGGTCCAGTGGGAAAAACACAGAAATATGCTTCTAAACTCATCTAGAGTCTCACTCACAGAATATATACCATAGAGGTTGATTAAAATCTTGCTCCAGCCACTTAAGGGCTTCCATCAGCCTTTTGCAGGTTATCTAGAGCAGAATAACTTGGACGGCCACCTCTGTGTTACAGCAACTCAGCTCGTGAGAAGCTGAAACCTGACAAAAGCCTCATTTTCTGGCTGTGAGAGCCTGCTGGTTCCTGCCTGCAGGTACATCCAGCTCCCACTAAAATCCTGCACACCACAGGGGATTCCAGGGAGTCCAGACCTTGAGGCATGTTGCTCCCCAATATGTTATCTCCTGGAGAAGCAGCAAAAAGAAACTACTGCCGAATCAGGGGTCTCTCTCTTGCCCTCAGGGGTCTCTGATCACCTCTGGAGGCACAGGTATCCTGCTCCCCCGTGTCATCTCAAGGTATTCCACTTTGGCGAAGTCATCCCATGGCTTGCTTATGGAGCCAGTGCAACTCAAACACTCTCCTCACAGATTTTTTAGTTCTTTCTGTTTCTTCCAGAGAGCAGATCAAGTTCCTGATTCCTTCTGCAGCCTGGTGCAATGCAGCTCTGGGGTGAAAGGGAACACCCGAAGCTTCCTTCTCTCCCGAGGACAACACTACTGGCACTGAGAGAGTGATTTCAGAGCACAGTAACACTGTTTCTTATTTCTAGAGAGCAGTTACTAGAACAACGCTCTGCCGCCTTAGTAGCAGGGTAAGTCCTGACTGAACATCCATAGCTGTAACCAACTTCAGTACACAAAAGAAAGCCTACAGATCTTACCTACAACACAGGATCATCCTGCCTTTCCATCACCTGTTCACTGAATCAACCTGAACATGTAACTCAGCCAAATACAAGCCCCTGCCCACAGGATGGGCCACAGAGATTTGCTTGTGCATGGACTCCCCCCACTACTACCATCAATAGAGTCTTTTCAAACAATCTTGGGATTTCTGCAGCAATGGCATTAAACCAAAAATACTTTCCTATTAACAGTTCTTACCAACACTTAGCATACTAAAGCCTTAGTCTCTTGTTTTTTAAACAGCTACATTTACTGAAAAGGGTACAGGTCTCCTTTATTGTTGGTCTTCTCCTTTAAATTTACAGGGATTACATCTGTTAGCTGACTAAGGAGCATTCTCATTTCTGTACAGCAAAGCCTGCTGGGTTATCTACACCAAAGAAAGTCTGAAAGGACAGAGCCAACAAATCCCACTCCTGGTCACCATAACTTTCACCTAATGCCATACCGTTCCTGGGAGCCAGTTTAAATGGAAAACATCCATGTGACATCCACAAAACCCTCTGAAGCAGGAGGTCTGCAGCAACAGGCTGCCTGGTGGCCCCTTTGGAAAGCACCCCATATTTAGCTGGAAAATGCTATTTTGATGTTCAAGCTTCTCTGAGCTAAGTGGCACTGTCCTGGAAAAGCTCACACCTTCTTTAACAAAGCACTTTAATACAAATCAAATTAAGAAAGAGTAATCACAAACCTTAAAAACACATAGTGCAAAGCAAAGCACTCATCTGATGATTTAGTTAACCAGGACATTAACAGAAACTTCAGTCATAGACAGAGAAACAGTAAAGGAAGTGAGAATTAAGAGGGGAAAAAAGAGGAGGGGGATAACATCCTGCTGCTCATACATTCTCTGTATTTTATTCAACTATATTTTGGTATTTTAAAAGAAATAACTTTAACATGCACATCTGTATGTTATGAAAGTCAATACATTTGAATTAGAAGTCAGTGAACATCCAGCTCAGACAGGTCCATGAGAGCTTTCCTCAAAATATGTACTCCATTACCACACATGTAGTTCTACTTGCAACATTCAAAAAAGAAAGCAGAACCAGACCCTATTCTGAGGTAGTACCTTACAGAGTAAACAGTTCCTATGTTTTCATGCCTTATCAAATTTTGCACATTTAGCTTGCCCTGTGCAGATTTATTTCTAACAACCTTAGAACTCTTATACACGTTACATCTCTCTGTTATGTTTGGTGATCTTTTTGCTCTTTTCTGAGCAAGAAAAAAAAAATTAAATTAAAAACTAATTCCAGTAGAATTCAAAGCTCAATCATTTATTGAGGCTTTATAAGTTGCCATTTAAAACTTTACTTTTCTGCCTAAACCACAGAGTTCCCCATTAAACTATGTAGCTGACAAAAATCACCAACTGTTCTAATACATTTTTCAAGTTGTGTCTTGAACACATCAACCAATTAGTATTTAAAAAAAACAGTACAAATACATGAAAAATCTTTTAAGATGATTCAGTAACCTCGATGTGGAAAATTAGTCAGAAACTGGAAAAAAAAAATAGGATAGAGCTCATTAGAAAAATAATAAGCCTGTTCAGCTAGGAAAGAGCATTAAATGATCATGCCCTGGTATACATATTTTTATTGAACTACTCCCTGATTAAAATATGTTCTGATATAACACTAATCACAACGTGCAATAGAAAGCATGTTAATGTTTTCACTGAAGTCAATGGCCCAGCCTTTGCTTCAATAAATAAGCAATTTAAGTTGAAAAAAAAAATCCTACAACGATTCTACTCTTTTATTACAAAAATCTCTTCAGGTAATATGAGAGGCAGAGCAGCGTGATGGGTAATACTCTCACAAACTCTTATGCAGGTCACAACATATAAACAAACGGCAACTTCTGTAATTCTACAGAAATGTCCAAGAATTAAAAATAAATAAATAAATAAATAAATAAAATCAAACCACATAATAAAAAAAATGTGAGGACAGCAGTTTAAGCTTTTCTTCACCCCTAAACTCAGATTAGGTCTGCAGTGTTAAAGACTACATTAACCTCAATCCCACGGGAGATGATGGCTGTCCATTTGAAAAGTTTAAGTGCAAAATTGGAAACTAGAAACCGCACCCCCAAAAGTCAATGACTACCTGGGCGCCCGGCCTACCCCCCAGTGCACAACTACTGAACGCAGGTGGTTTTCGATCAGGGAATTATGAATGTAAATTAAGATAAAATACAGCAGATCACCTATCGTACACAGAAACACGAGTTGAAAACCCAAAAGCAGAAACAGAGGAGCGGTATAATTCTTAATTATTCTCCGATGCCTGAATACACTTAAGAGCAGGGCAAGCCACGGTCACCGTCCACAAGGACAGCTTTCGTTCCCGATACGAAGGGCTGGAAGCAGCAGCGCGTTCCGCCGCCTTCGGGAATAACACACGGCCTATGAAAGCCCTCGCTCCCCAATCCACTCGGGGGGGAGCAGTTTTTCTACATAAACAGCCAGGAAACGCGTGTGAAATGGCAGCTGACACGCCGGAGCCCTCGCGCCCTTTCCCCTCCTCCGGGACACTTTTCTCATCCAGGATCGGCCCGGGCCGCGCCGGCTCCAGCGGCACCCCTCCTTCCCCCCGCCCCTCTGGCCGCTGTTCACGGCGGGCCAAGGCCAAAGGGCTCGGGTGCCGCGATCACCGCGCGTCGCCGTTCGCCCCGAGCGCCGGCCGCGGGCTCTGCGGGCGGGGGGGCCGCGCCGCGGGGGCGGCAGCGCAAAGACCGCGCCCCGTGCCCCGCGGGCACAGCGAGCGCTCCCCGGGCCCGGCTCCCCCTCGGGCCCAGCTCCCCCCGGGCCGGGCCCGGCGCTGACGGCGCAGCCGCCATTACACAGAGCCGCGGCCCGCCCGGCCCCCGCTGGCCCGGCCGCGCCCGTCGCCGCGCCGAGGCGGCGAAGAGAAGCGCAAGCGGTGGGCGCTGCCCGGGCGCGCGGGCCCGGCGGGCGCGGGCGCGGAGCCCCCCGGGCGATTTTTACCTTCGTGGGTCTTGGCGATCTTCGCCATTTCGTGCAGCGCCACCGACGCCGAGGCGGAACTGCCGCGGCCCCGCCGCTTCCGCCGCGCGCCCCGGACCCCGGTGTGGGCAGATGGACGGCGCGCTCGACCAATGGCAGCGCAAAGATCAGCAGGGGGCGGGCGCTGAGGGGCGCCTCCTTCGCGCCATTGGATACACCGAGGCGTGAGGGCACTTCCGGTGCGGGCGGCCGGGATGAGCCCCCAAACATGGCAGTGGTCTGTGGGATGCTCCGTCCCGCTGATCCCGGGCTCTCCCACGGCACTTGGGAAGCCCTGCAGTGTTTGCCCAACTGCTTAGCGTTGTGTTTCATCCGAGCAGAGTACCTGCCCCACTGCCAGGACACCAGAACAAAGCACATGTGTGTCCACTTCCCACGAGATGGGGCTTAACTGGGTAACAGCCCTTCAGGCAGGTCAAGTCTGCCCAATACTGTAGTAAAGGAGAAAGGGAAGCTGAGTTTCTAAAATTGGCAGATGGAAGAAGGAATTGAGCATCATTGATTCATACAAGAAATAATGTTAGATCAAGGAGGTTGACTTTGATAACAAAAAGCAGAAGTTACTACATTTTAGAATTTTAAGACAGGATACGAATTCAAAATAGTAAAAATCTTTAGATAAAGTGATGGCATGGAAAGCAAATCAGAGTCTATCAAAGCAATGTGCTGCTGCAGAGGAAGTAAATTACTTCTGGGCCATTAAAAGTGGCATTGCACACAAACCCTGGAAAGCAGTCATTTCCCTTTGCATGGCACAGGCAAAGCCACTGATGGAGTTCATTTTAGGACTCTGCAGTTCAGTAAATTCATGGAGAAACTCAACAGCATCTGGAAGAGAATAGGACAAACAATCACAGGCACATGTGACCCAGTGGGAATGTAAACAGATGGTTTAACTGCCCTGCGGAAACCGGCCTTACACCACTTCCACCTTTCATTTGGGTACTACCAACTTTTCCCCAGTTCTGTGGGTGTGATGTACACATGTTTCTGCATCACTGTTTACCGTCTACCTCATAACTGAATTGGATTGATCCTGTCCTTCTGCAAAGCCCTGGGAACTCCCACTCGCAGTCAAGTGTTGTGAGTGAGCTCATTTTTTATTCTCTGAGCTTCGGTAGCAGTGAGCACAAACTTCAGTAAAACACCAAGGCACAGCCTAAGCACAAAGTCCATGATTGCTTACTCATACAACACATCAGTGACATTTCATAACACAGTGACATAAGTAAACTTGCAGAGTTTATTTACTGTCATGCAGTTCTCTTGTACAGCTGCTGAGTTCCTCATCTCTTCAGAAGCCGCTGCAACAGGCGAAGTTGCGTCAATTTGAGAACTTCTGGTAAGGTAAAGTGTATAAAGTATTTGCAAAAATGGGTGATAAATGCACGATGGCAAAGCTCATATTGACTCCTCACCAATCACTGGCCTTGTTAAAGCTGGTAGGTCACATTTTGGCTTTTTGAGGGTTGTCATAAGGCAAATAACTAATGCCAAGGTCATGTGTTTGTGTTAACATGTGCATTTGATCAGCCAATTGATCTATAGATCTGTCTGCTTTGTATTGATTGGTTTGCAGAAGTCTGTTGAACAGTTCTGTTTGTGATATTTTACAGAACTACATGTACTCAAATGTTCCAAAGAGCAACTGTCCCTTGAAGGTGCAGAGGGTCTTCTGGTTCTTCAGAGTTCCTAAACTCACATTCTGCATTTCTGGAAAGAAGCACTTGCACAAACTCACAGTCTACAAAAGGAGATATTTCCTGAGCTGGCCAGGGAGATGTGGGAGTGAGGCTGAGGCAGACACAAACTCCCTACTGCAAGAATTCAATGCATGTAACTATTTTAAGGAAACGTCACATGCTCAGATTCACCATGAAGATCAATTTGCAGTAACTTTCTCTTGTTTCTTCGGCCTGACTTCCAACCTATGCTAAGCAGAACAGTTGTAATATTACATTTCCTCTGTTATTAAACGGAACTGAGCTCAGGGATGAGATCCCAAGGAACACTTTAAAGTAATCATTTCGGAACATGCCATTTCCCACATAAAAGGGAAACAAAGAACAAACAGGGATTGTGCAGTGATGAAACAACGAGAAAACTGCTTTCTGCTTGTGTCTCTTCCCTGCTTTCCTGGCAAATTCTGTGTGCTGCCCCGGGTTCTTTGTGTCTGCCTGTCAGAGGCCTGAATATGGACTTTTGCCTGCTGAACAACAGCTCCATCACACAGTTTCCACAGGATACAGACAGGGCTGTTACTCGGTGGTTTCCCAGTCCTACTTCTCCTGCCCAGGTTCCCAATGCTCTCCCCCCCCATACACACATGTACGCACACTTCAGGGAGGTTGCTGTATGGATTTGAAGCAGGTTGGATTTAAGAGCGCATAAGCTTTGCAGATCTGGAATTGTACCTAAACTACAGACCTGTGAAGTCCCGCTTTATGTAAGATTCAGGTCCGATTTCATGGGCAGCTTAAGCTGCCACTGGCTGGCACTGCTGCTGAAGAAATATCCAGACACTTGGCCTGTCCTTGATCGACCCCATCCATTGTGCCAGTAGAAGTTTCTGGCACTGGTTCACTCTAAGAAGCCAGGCTTCTGTCTACACCCTCCTGCTGCTTCTTCCAAAAAGAACTTTTTATTTGTATTCTTTTTTTTTTTCCCCCGAACACAGCACTATGAAGAATTGTACAATGAGCTGACATTATGCAGAAAAGCTACAAACCTGGTCTAAACTCCCAGGGCTTCATCTTACCCCAGGTCTGTGCTTAGCTTCATGTGCCAGGGACAGTTCACTGACCTTCGTGTGTCTGTTAAAGGTAGGAGCAAAAGTTCTTAAACCAAAGTGAAGAAATATTTAACAGCAGCAACTACTTTTCAACTCCACAGAAACTTAAAATACGAGCAAGAAAAAAAATAGCACAAAGTAAAATCTCTTCCCATTTTTGCTTTCAGTGTCAAGAGGGAATAAGGTAGAAAGGATCCTTTTTGTCTCTGGAAAGCCAGCGAGTTGAAAAGATGCACTTTGGAGGTGTGTGTGTGTGCAGCAACCCTCCCCCAGCCTGCCAGAGCTGAGCCCGCTGTCTGGGTGGGTCAGTGAGGATCACGTTCTTCCTTAGCAGCTCAATAAATACAGACAGTACTATTATGGAAGTGGGACAGAGTAAGAACAGAGCAGCTGGATTTCAAAACTGGCTGTGAGCAAGTATCCACTGAGATTTCAACCTTTTTTGGATTTGCAGGGCCACTAAAATCTTATAAAGGTCTAACAAATCTAATCCTTTACACAACAGGTTTACAGCCAAATACTTCAATTATTACAATTTCACTGGTGCTATGTGAAATGTAAGAAAATTCATGTGATTTTATAATGTAGCTCCTGATTAATCCACTTGAAGTAGTAAATCTGCCCTTAATTCCTAGCTGCATCATTTGCAGACCATGTAACTGGCAACTTAATCATCACCCATGCTTGTAGATCATCTTTCTTAGCCTAAATGTATGATTGTGAGATATTTTGAGATCTTTCAAAGGCAAGTATTATTCAAAACTGATTTATGAATAGGAGTACAATGGCTATAATTTTGCTTTAGTCTTTACCTCTTAAAGGAACATACTAATCCAGCTGCCCTTTTCAGCAATCTGTAGAAATAGAGCTGAATAAATTGTGTAAAAATAACCTGCTTTTACACAGGGATGTGCTTGCCTCATCTCGGATTGACTGTCTCTCTGCCCACTCAGAGGTGTCCTTAAAATTCTTAATTGTTTTTTTAAGAGGATAAATCTCATAATCAGAGTTTAAACCTAACCTTTTCTCATGATGATGGTGTCACAGAAAAATAGCACATAGAAAAAAAAAATTCTATGTGACCATACAATACATCTCTTTCTGGTGTATCAGAAATGTCTTGTGTCCCTCTGGTGTTAAGTATTAATTTGGGCCCCTCCTCCTGTCCAAGTTAGCAAATGCAAAAGGTGTCAAGCAAGGTTTAAAGACTGCAATCCTGAGCCTACAGCAGAAAACAAAAAAGGCAAAAAACCCCCCAAAGTGCCTTAGACATCCGTCACCTTGGACCTCACAACACTTGACTCCTCAGTTATTCTGAAAGACATCAGTCTCTCTAAGAGGCAGTTCCTGACCCACAGAGCAAGACAGAACAACGGGACAGAACAAACTGCCCTGGCAAACACAGACACCAGCAAATAAGAGCAGTTCTGATGGAAGTTGCAAAACACACGGATACGTTTAGTAATGAGGATTGGAGGAGGAGGGGCGAGGCTAGGGATTGTGGTTTTGTTTGTATTTCTGGATTGGCTGCCTGTTTTTAGCCTATACTGGAGAACGTGGCTTTTCACGTGTTTCTGTTTTACATCGAGTTAATGGGAATATGCTACAGGACAGCTTATCTGAAGAACACCATGCCCTGAGGTGGTAAAAGTAAAAGCTGCTCCAACTAGTTTCAGTCATCCAAATTGATGGTGTTCCTGTTTAATGATGAGTGGTTTTGCTAATGGCAAGGACAATGGGATAGTTAGGGGGGATAAAAAAGGAGAACTTTTCTGAAGAGGATGTTGTTGTGGGCTTACATGGTTGGAACTGTTATTTTTGTCCAGAAATTTTCTTGCTTTTTGATGCATTGACTAAATGGCTTTCACTGGATTAAAAGTTCTAGTTGCATTTAATTGAGTGGGAGTGGGTTCTTCACACAGCTGGAAAGACATTGATGACAATGCATCCAAGCTGGTTTTCTAGTGTGACACAGCCCAGACACTTGTTCAAGTTCAGGGTGAGTAAATACTAGACTCAGTTCAAGATTCCCAGTCAGAAGGCTGCCAGTCCACCAGGTACTAAATTAAACAAAATAAAACACAAAACCCCCAACCACCCAAGCTATTTTATGGAAATAGACTTTGCAGACTTACCTTTAAAAAACTTACACGTAATACATATTACACAAAATACGAAATGTGCAATGAGTTACATTTGAGCAGTAGTTCATCGGCCTCACTGTAATCGCAAAGCAGGTTTCATTGAGGGAGGCTGTATTTGAGAGGCGGACTACGAGAAAGTAACGAGCTCTTTGCTTCAGCTCGTGCTAAAACAACTCTCCGTGGTTACAGTCGGTTCTGTGGCCGCACTGTTGAGTTTTCATGACGCCGGTGACTGTAACCTTGAGCCCGCACGGAGCAGGAGCGGGACGGGACGGGACGGGAGGGGCCCCTGAGGGGACTCCCCGCGCCCACAAGCCCAAGTATGGCCGCGCGCGGGGCTCGCGCGCCGCCGGGCCAATCACGGGGAGCGCCGCGGCCGCGCGCGCCGTCCCGTGACTGCGCGCCCCCGCCCTCAGGACGGGCCGGCCCCGCTCCGCGACCGGCGGGACAGGCGGCGACAGAAGGGACAGGCGGCGACAGAAGGGACAGAAGGGACAAGAAGGGCCGCGATGTCGCGGAGCGGCGCGGCGCTCGCCAGGGCGCTGGCCGGAGGGGCCGGCGGCAGGTACGCGGGGCGCGGTGAGCGCGGCGGGGAGGGGGGGTGTCAGAGAGGGGCCGGTTCCCCCGTTGTGAACTCGCCTGTTCTTTGCCCGGGGCGGCTGCACAGCCGTGAGCGCGAAGAAACTAAAAACTGAGTGAAACGCCCGGGTGGTTTCTGCTTCGGATAAGGCAATATGTTCCTTCTGCCCTGAGCACATGGGAGCCTGGCTGCAACAGCTCGAGAAAAGGAGTATGCTCTGGAGAAGAGTTAATCTTGTTGCTGGAATTAAAAAGAGCAAGCAGATGACAGAGGGAAAGCATGATTTGAAATGTTAGGAGAAGAAAAAGATTACAGCAGTGCTTCTCTCTTTGTCAAAGTCTGTCCTCCTCGTAAAAACTGCCAAAAATCGGAATAGATGTTGGTTCACGATGTCAAATTTCAAGCAGTCATTTGGCATCATTGTTACCGCGCAGTGGTATAATGTAACCTTGGGCCACATTCCTTACCGTGTATCCTTTGTGGTAGAATCCTAAGGATGCGTTTGCAATATTAACTTAGTTCACTCCTGGTAAAACAAAAATTGCTATTTTTAAAAGTCATATTGAAGTCTCAAGGGCAAAATCAATTGCTGGGTGTTTGGTATGAGGAGACACATTAGGTAACTAGCTGGACACTAAGTTTGACAGTGTTTCTGGTGTGAGCTGGTTCTATGGAAGTGGTGGGTCAAATCCAGAACTGTGTTATCTGCAGCCTTGAACCTGGGAACGCTTTGGCTTTGCAATTGTCACTGGTGTGCACATTGTACCTGCTGCCATGTCAGTCTTTACAGTGAGAGGGTTGGAGATCCTTTTTTTTTTTTTTTTCCCAAAAATACATTAACCTTTAGGCTTAGAAAATCATGCACCTATTTAAAAAAAAATAAAATAAAAATCATTGAATATGGATTACTTACATGTGCACGTCATACACCAGAAGTGCTTCCTTTTCAGGTCGTGAAGGTCGGGTGGTACTGTGATCAGTGCCCAGATGCTTAGGGAGAAAGCAGTGAGTGGAAGATGCAGTAAGAGCAGTGTGAGGGGGACGGTTCTGTTACTGGCAGAGGGTAAACACAGAGGTGCCAGGATTCTGAACTGTAGCATGGACTTGGCTTTTCTTCTGTGGCCTAGGTCAGGTTCACAAAAACAGTCCATGGAAACCCACGCTTCTGGGATTTCTTGCAGAGATCTGCTTTCCTGAACTGGGACCAAGCCCAGCACATTCTCACAGCGTCTGTTATTCTTCAGATAAAATCGGGAGAGGGATGGAGTCTCACCATGCTTGTTAGCACTGTAACCTCTTAACCCTGTCTGCCTCGAATGGCAAAATAATGGTGAAAAGGACATTGTCTCACAGCAGCCCAGGGATTGTTTGTAGGGGCTGTTTTTAAGCCTTGCAGCTGAAACAAGTTTAGATAAAACTGTAAGAAACAATAGACCGGCACAGCCTTACAGTAAAAATAGACCACGAGATGAAACCTGGTGACCAGTTTGGACTGTGTGCTGTACATAGCCCCAGATAAAGTGGTGATTTAAATCTGTTGTGCAGAATGAGGTCTGGTCCATACATTTTAACACCTTCTGTGACTTGGGCTGAGGCAGCTACGATGTTACTGGCACCCTTCCAGCTTCCTGTCAAAGCAAGTGTCAAAGCTTTTCCTTTAGTCTTGTCCAGTTTGTGTGGAAAAAAAACAGACCGTGACCACAACTGAGATACAGTTGCAAACATTTGCAGAGTTGTTGTCTAAGGGCTTTTAAGGTATACCTATCCTTTCTTAATTTTGACACAGTACTTCTGTCCCCTCTTAAATAATTTCTTTTCAACTGCAGTGGTTACAGCCTGTGTTTGTCACTCATCCTGCTTCATATCACAGTTGCATAGTTGGTTTTAAAGAAGTCTATACAGACTGTTTCTAACCATCTGCTAATCATGATTATTTTCCTCTATTTCAGTACCAATTTATTATTTGCCTGTCTCCTAGTCCAGTGACCACATAAGATTGTGTGCTCAGTCATGGATTACTACTATATTTCCTTAAGAATTCTATGTTGATTTTTTTAAAGAACATGTTCAGTTTAATTGTTCAAAATTTGTAACCAATTTGCTAGACTAGTTTGGTGGCTGGGAAAAAAATGCATCTGATGCATCTATCTGTTCACTGTGTTTAAAAACCCACCAAAACAACCAAACAGACCCCCAAAGAAGCCTAATGCTAAGTAGGGAAGTTTGGTTCCATTTCCAACTCTGTCAATCCAGACGTAGAGTCCTGACTGTTTAATTAGAGAAAGAGCAGTAAAAGACCTGGGTTACTATTTAGCTTATGTTTGTAGAGTCATTGAGGACAAAGAGTAGCATTTTTAAACTCCTGGTGCCAAAAGTCAGAACTTTTGAGGCAGCCTTTTGCATTTTGATCTACTTGATCTCGGCAAAATCAGTAATTTAGCAGAACAGAACTGTTAATCACAATGAGCATTTTTTAGATTTTAGTGTAGATGTTCACAAACAGAGAACACTGAGGTACAATCTTAAGGTTACTCGTCCTTTTACAGGTAATTTAAGTTTTATTTATGAAAACACTGTGTCCAAGTGTTTGATTATGTTTTCTGAAGGAAGTTTTGAAAGCTGGGTAACAATGCACCTTCTGAACGGACTTTCAAAATTAAATTGTCCTTTTAGGAGAAGGATGGCACCAGAGTTCAACTTTGTATCTCCAAGTGAAATCTTCTCTACTTTGCGTGTTCCAAAAGGGATGAGTATTGCAAACTATGCCTCGATTTTGCTACTAGGAAAACCTGTTCTGCAAACCAAGTGCATGTGAGACTTGTACATGAACTCAGTGTTCATGTGTTCCAGTGCTTAATGAGGGCCTTTGTGTTTCACTCTGCCATTTACTTTGCTCATGACTGGGGGCTATTTTTAGTTTCTCTTAAAGAGAAAAAGTGTTGCTTGACAGTTTGTGCACTGTTACGAGCCTTTGCTTTTCCATCTGATGGATGTTTCCTGGAGTGTTATACAACAGGTTGTTTGTCCCACCTGAATGTGTTGTTACTTACTTTGCTGATAGGAAACACGTCTAAAAGCATTTTCACTGTTTCAGGCACTTGGCTTCTTGTGGTATTCTGATGACCAGAACTTCTCCTTTGCAAGTACCTGTAAGGAGCCAGACTTTGTCAAGGAATTTCTTCAACGTTGCTGCACCACTAATAAATAAAAGAAAAGAATATTCTGAAAGAAGAATTATAGGGTTTGTATAAAACTGTGGAAAGAGACTTTAAATGCTTATTGCTTTTATATTTGCTGTAATTAATCTGAAACACTAGAAGCTCAAAAGAAGTTAAAAAAACCCCCATCCCTACGGACAAATGCCCCTATGACTCTGCCCAATTGGAATGTGAAAAGGAGTTCTGATTTTCAGAATTTGTAAAGATCAGGATTTACCAGTCTGAAACTGAGTATAAAAAAAGTAGGAACCCCAAACCTACAGAAAGAAAGAGCAAAAATATCTGTTCTCTTTCATGACAAAACAAAACCAGAAGGAAAATAATTAGTTGTGTGATGAAGAAACTAAGATGCATAGAAAAGGATTATGAAATCCAATTTGCCTTCGAGCTAGTGGGAAAATTCCAGTTCATTTAATGATACTGGGATCTGCCCCCAGTCTCTGGTCCACAATAGCATGAATTACTTTTTTATTAGCATAATTTTTTGACTGTACTTAACATTCCTTTACGTGACAGTTCCTGAACTGCAACATATCTGCATAGTCACTAAGAAAGGGCCTTCATCCAAGAGTACTCACTGCTGAGTACTGTTGAACATATGTTTCATTTTAAAGAATTGAAGCCCATGTTTAATCCCATCTGTTTCTGAGTCAGAACTAAAAATTAAAACCCACAGTCAGTAATACTCTGCCACGTTACAGTAGAATCCACTAAAATGTTGCTATTATGTGTTTAATCTGATCTCTATATCCTGCCTGAGCAGGGGGAGGGTGGATGAAGTCCAGAGCTCCCTTCCAACTTCAGCCATTCTGTGATGCTGGAAGGTTTTTCCATTGCATTTCTTTTTTAATTAAGTTTTTAATTTGGGTTGATGTGAGGAAGGTAGCTTTGCTCTGTTTAAACCTTATTAAATATAGTACTTGAGTTATGATACACCTTGTCTTGGGAGCCATGAAGTGTGGATTTTTTTAATGTGGAATATCTGAGATCTGCCTCAATGAAGACACAGCTATGCTGAAAAAAAAAATGTTTCATTTAAAATATATGCATATTTACATGATACTTAAGAGAGGGAGTAGCAGTCACTGTTCACTAACTTTACTGCTGGATGGTGTGCGGTACTTTGCTTCTTTACATAAAGACTATCACCACTTTACTGCTTTTTTTCCCTCTTAATTAGCAAAGCTGCATTTTAATCTCCAGAACCAGTGGTAGTTTTCAGGTGACTGTATGTTCACCTCCCAACTGCCCACACCATTTATACCACCTTTGACACTTTACCACTGAATCAAAGTTAAAATACCTTGTAACTGTAACGCTCCTATTTCTGTTCCCAGGTACTCAATGCAGGAAATGTACGAAGTTGTTGCTGTTGTGGAGAATTACAAACTGTTTGTTCCTTGGTGTAAAAAGTCCGACATACTCTCCAAGCGCTCTGGATACTGCAAAGCACAGCTGGAAATAGGATTCCCTCCTGTAGTAGAGAGGTACACATCAGTTGTTACCCTGGTGAGACCACATTTAGTTAAGGTAACTGTGTTTTTTGTTTGGTTGGTTGGTTTTTTTCCCTCTCCTAATTTTCCTTAACATTTGTTGTTGAAATCTGAATATTCCAGGAACATCTTGCTTTGAAACAAAACCGATGCTGGAAGTTCTTTCTGTGGCTCAGAACTTGTGTTGCTTTTCTTTAAGGGATTTTGGATAAACTGGGGGAAAATTTGCATGTGCTTTTAAAACACATCCCACCACATGGGGGAGAAGGAGGAATCGCTTTTTAACTTGCCTTTGCTGGAGAAGGTGGCAGCCATTAATGAAGATATAACCCTTTTGCTTTGGTTTTTTGTTTTAATTTTGTCCAAGACTCTCTAAATACAAAGTCAGTTCTCACTTTAAAGTTATCTTTGACATAAAAGTTATCTTTAACAATATTAGCTTCTGATGCCTCAGCAAAGTTGCTACTTGTCATTACTTTTCTTCCCACAATTTTAACTAGTTAATATGAAAGGCCTTAAACTAAGTGTAGGATCTGCTGAAGAGATTGTTATTCAATATATTGATGAGAAAATGCAAGAGTGGATTTAAATTCAATTTTTTACAATTATTTTGTTCAGAAGAGAAACAGTTGTAGTTCTCCTTTCAGCTTTTCAGTAATTAAGAGAAAGGTAGAAAAGTGTCAAGGCAGAAATTTTAAATGATGCCTGGATCTTCTAAGTATCTGCTTACCTTGTATTTTTAAACCTGTTTTGGTAAGAATGGCTCAGAACAGATTCCTTACAGCAAAACTGCCTCTCCCTTTGTGTGGCAGATCCTGACTGTTTGTTTTGGAGTAATTAGTGGAAATTACAACAATTGGTTGCTGCTCAAGATAATTGTTTGAATACTCTATTTCCAGGCTTCCTAATAAGAGACACTTAACAGAAAATTAGTTTCTGAAGCACAGAGAAGATGTAAATTGGAAAAGGAATATGCAAAGTGCTTTTATGTAATGCACTCACTGGCCTTTTCTCTGCTGCAATTTCTGTTCCTGGAGATTTACGTTATGTTCCTATGACTGTAGGACATTTCTAGAGAAGCCACTGTGTGCTTGCATTACTTCACTCTCCTCTGAAGCAACTCTGGGCAAAGGTACCTTGCAGGTGGTGACAAAATGGGGATGGGGGGGTTTTTTTGTTGCTTAAGGTAGCAGCACTTGAATAATTGACAAATCAGACTGGTAACAGCAGTCTTTGCTGAGGAAGAAAGCATGGAGTGAGTTTGCTGATCATAAGATTGGGAGCAAGGGGGACACAGTGGCAGTTTTCCCATTTTTCCTGCCGTTTTGGCAGCAGTAGGGAAGCAAGCCCAGCCCTTTGTGTCTAATCTTCCCTGTACTCCCTTCTTTCTGTTGTAGAAGTGGCAAGGCCCTGCATCATCTCATTCCTGGAAAGAAAAATGTAGTTATTTTTGTGCTGCTGATTAGTCTTTGAGATGACTCACCTTACCACAGCTTTCCAACCCAAGTAACACCTATTCCTCGTGGGTTGTGTTGTTGGAGCTGAGCTGCTTGTGGTAACAGTAAGACCCTGTAAAAAAAGGGAAAAAAAAAATTAAAAAAATTAGAGAAATTTTCTCTCCAAATTCTAACCCAGTTGAGGTTATATATTTGGATGATTTTGAAGAATAGGTCTTTTAATCTTTTTCTTTTATAAGTATAGCCACACAGAATCAGCTCTATGTGCCAAAAGCAAAATGAGTGAAAATAAAGACCCTTTTGCCATGAAAGTTATGCAGCCAACCACTGACAATACTTTACTGCTTTAAAGGACTGTATGCAAGCCCTCCTAAAGCACTGGCCAAACAGGGCTTGCCTGGGACCAAAAGGGAGTGTATAAGCTGACCATGAACTTGAGTGTACGATCTACTGACTTCGTGGCAGCTCTTGGTCACAACAGGATCTTGTGACAGAGGATCTTGGAGTTTGTCTTCAAACACATTTGTCTTGGGGCTAAGCATTCCTATGGGCCAAAGCTACCAGTCCATATACCAGTATCTAAAACATTCTATACATGTAACAAAGTATATCTACCTGAACCCCCAGTAAATATCCGTATCCTTTGCTTAAAGCAGCGTTGTTCAAAATCCTGGCAGGTAACCAGCAGGATGTTCCATGCACCGTGCCACAGATCTGTTTCACGATGCTCAACACACAAATTTCCCCCCTCCCTTAAAAGGGATTCAGTTATTTTGCCATCAATGACACATAAGGCACCTCCTGCTGGCTGTGCTGTGAGAACAGTTTCAACTTGGCCGTGACCGTCACTGCCAAAGAAATGCAAATGCAAACTTCAGGAATACCGGTTTGTCACACTTGTAAAAGCCTAATTGCAGCCTGACTTTTTAAACTCTATTTTAGGCATCGTGCACAGATGGAAAACTATTTAATCACTTGGAAACGGTGTGGCGTTTGAGCCCAGGTATCCCTGGATATCCAAGGACATGTACATTGGATTTTTCAGTAAGTATCGTAATTAAGGAGCAGTGCCTTAATTGGAAACGCTGACTTAACTGTGTGGGGCACCTCTCACCATACGGTTCTAAACACGCTGAAGTTTTTAGACAGTCAAATAGAGAGGGAGAAATGCTAAACATACCTTGCTGTTTCCTTTAATTACTCTACAGCCTAAGTTGGGAGAGCACTTATTTTCTGGTACCATCTGTCCTGCTGGGCCTGCAGTTTGGTCAGTTTGATTTCCTGGCTTTCAGTTTTACTCTGTCGTGTGTTTTAAGTCTTACTTCTTCCTTCTGGCATAACAGATTTTTCCTGTCTAATCTTTCTAATCTGTGACGGGATGTCACTGCAGCCCAAACTATTGCTCTTTAAATCTATTGTCTGATTTAGCCTGATTTTACTCCCAGACCAGTAGTTTTCCACTCGAGTTATTGCTTTTCAGTGTTGTCTGTTTAGTCTGTCATCACGTTTTTCTCTAGCATTTTACAGCATGAAGTATAGGAATTGCATTGAGCACATAAGTAAGCTGGGGATCACAACAGGCTGCAAACTGCACAGAGATGGGTTAATCTTGCTGCCATCTACTGGAATACTCTACTTGGAAAATTAATAGGAAAAAGCTTTTGGGTTATTTGAAACTAGCACATTAACCTCCTTGGGTTAAAAACTTTCAGCTTATTGCTGTATTTCACTTCTTAAGGTTCAAGAATAAAAATTAATCTTGTGGCACTCAGAAAAATAAATTTCTCATAGAATTTGTTCATGATGTTTGCACATTATTTGCTCACACTATTTTAATTTCTCCAGGGAAATAAGTGCCAGTTCCTGCTACTAACCAGTACATAAGCGAGCTTTTAACCCAAGCCCTAAATCCCAAGCCATAAAAACCCAAGTTGAGAAAACTTGAATCACTAAACCTATTATCTAAATACAGAGTCTGTGAGGAAACACACAAAACCTCCCACACCAAAGCCACATTTTTGATATTTCGAGTGACCTAAAGGGAGTCAAAACTGCCCTTGATATGGACATTTCCCTGTCTTGGGGGAACACTACGGACACTTCTTGCTGCTCACCCCTTTTAGAGGCGGCAGCAGCAGCTGCTGAGCCAGGGCTGCCTCCCTAAGGCCTTAACCCTTCTCATTCCTGCCCTGCTGGTCCTGCCTCTGGGCACACACAGACAGGGATTTCACAACAAACTCCTCAGAACATGCCGTGCAATTACAGATATTCCAGAGAAACCTTTGATGTCAAGAACACTGCTTTGCTTTAGAAAATGCTACTTGAGGTTCGGGTTAAGGTGGTTCCCAGAAGCTGCTGTATCCTGTTTTGCCAGCCTGATTCCAGAAGACAGACATACACAGCAGGGAACTTTCCCAGTTTGGTTTCAGCTCTGAAACGATTTGGTACATAAACTGAAACACACCACCTCTCTTACCATCTGCAAACTTCTTAAGTGTACGTATGTAAATGTACCACACCTCAAGATTTACGTAATTCCCAAGCACGATGCCAGATTCATTATCCCTGCTCTGCAGAACTCTGCATGCCCTGCCTTACAAAATGCACATTAATTTTACTGTTGCCTGAGGTCAAGCAAATGTAAATGGAGCTACACTTGGCTTTTGGGCCAAGTCGTTTAGTTACTTCTGTGCTGCTGCTTTGTGGTTAATGTGCATTGCTCCTAAGGAATTTGGGAAAAGCTGTATTCGCTCCATTTGGCATTGAATCTGCTGATTTCTCAGGAATGACACAAATCTCAATCCATTCCACTGACTGCCCATGTCAGGTTGGGAGTGGGAGCTGTTCAGGTGGGAGATACTCAACAAACCAAATCTGTAGTTTTAGACAGTAAACTGCTTGTTTGAACATACCAGAACTACTGCCATGGAGAAGGACTAATTTAAAATATTGGTATTTAATAAGTAACTATTTCAAGCTGCTTTAAAGTCTCTTGGGTGTGCTCCAGCTTACCTGCAAGTGTACCTTCTTGCCATGCAGGGTTTTCTTCAGACAACTTCAGTCCAAGTGAATTCTGTGCACAAAGTAACAGTTACTGTTTGTCAGTAGTTTCTCACTATCCCAAATCTATTCAGTGATGCGTTATTTATTAAAGACAGTTTAGGTAAATTATTACTTCAGAGAGCTGAATGAAAGGTTTCTTCTAATTGAAAAGCCCAGGGGAACAGTCCTGAGACCAAGGAACACAGTTTTTCTTCACAGACACACTCACCTTTACCTCAGTTTTAACTCTTCTTTCTCCCACAACTTACTTGTAAACTTCACTGGAGATTCTTTAGTAGAGTTGTCTATTTGTAACAGCATTTTACCACAACAGTAGACAACAAGAAAAATAATTCTTCTCTATTGTCTTTAACAGGTTTCTTTTGAATTTCGTTCACTTCTACACTCAAAACTTGCTACACTGTTTTTTGACGAAGTGGTAAAGCAGATGGTTGCTGCCTTTGAAAGAAGAGCATCCAAACTCCACGGCCCAGAAACCAGCATACCTCGGGAGCTGATGCTCCATGAAGTTCATCAGACGTAAAGGGACAAGTGCAACCACCTCAGTTCCAACCTTGTTTGTACACCTCATTTGTACAAAGTGCCGCGCTCCTCCTTCGGGGCATCTGTTTCTTATCTGAGCTGTGTGTTAAAGATTTTGTACTGCACCAAACACACCTGCTCAGCCAGATGTGTGTAGAAAGTTCAAAAGCTGCCATCAAGTGCAACTTGAAGCCTTATCAGTAACAGGCAACTGGCAGTTACTGTAACCCCAGATATCCCAGGCTGCCCTTAACGTGCCAGGCGGCTCCTGTGATTACGGTCCAACATCTGCCTTATCCAAGCTCATGATTTATTTTTTTTTTTAGCACTGTAACGTATTAACTCAAGTTGAAGTTATAAGTCGTGTGAATGTAATTTAACAGCAACAGCTCAGCCAGCTCTGGCCAAGCCAAGGGGAACTGCCATTCTGGCTTCACAGAGAACGGAACACTTGGCCAAGCACCGAGTAGCGGGTGCTTTTAATCCAAATGCACGGCAAAGGTGAGTCAGGAGCCTCCAGCTGCTCCTGAACTGACCTGCAACTGCTAAAGAACACCCTCAGCTGTCAGAAACTAAAGGCAGGGGATACACATAAGGAGTACTGTAATCTGAGTGCAGCAGTCTCAGCTGCAGCCAGGATATCCCATCCGGGCTCCACACACCGATCACTGTGTCGTACGTTTGGCAGGCTGAGCTTGCCCCCCTCCACTCCCTCACCCTTAAAGCTGCCCTTCAGTTAGTTACTCATCTACTGCAAACAGTTCCCACACTGTGAAACAAGGAAGTGTTACCTCTCTGAGAGTGAGGGACCAAGAACTGTCCTCCCTGGAAGAAGGGAACAAGATGTCCTCCACTCCCTGCAGCCAAGCACACCCACGGGCAGCTGTCATTAAAAAGCATACAAGAGCACTAAAAACCCCTTAGTTCTTGGGGCTTTTTCATGACCATATTACCATTTATTATCAGCCCGTTAAAATAGCACCCGCTGTCTCGATTAAATCCACATTCAGTACTTCTGTCCCTGAGACAAATATTCTTTCCAGTCTCTGAAAAAACACAGGTGAATAGGTTTGAACAGATTTTAAATCCTCAGTGTGCTGCCCTGCATTACCCAATCTCCTTACTGAAATCAGGTGAAGTTCCGGGTCAGGTGCTGAAGCAGGTCCTTTCTGCCAAGGGTCTGTAACCCATAGGGTAACTAGAGAACAGCACATTACATAACATAGGAAGGTTTGTTTCAGAATAAAGACAGCCCTCAAACAGTTTCAGATCATTTACTTTTCCAGAAAGAGCAATTGGCATGTCACATGTCCCCTCTGTGAAGGACAGTTCATTAAGAGCAGGACACTGAGGAAAGTGACAGCTGGACTGAGGTCAGTTTAACAGCACTGAGAAATTGTACAGCAATTTCATTTGTTGAGGCAATCACAGATAAACATACGGAAGTTTGGGAACACCATTGTTCTGCAGTTCGGAAAGCAGATGACTTAACACGTCACTGACATCAACTCTGTCAGGTCAAAGAACCCAGTAAGTGGCAAAGCAACATTTCTACAGGTAAAACAGCATTTAGTGCAAAACAACTAAATTCTGCAACCCATTACCAGGAAGGAAGACAAGAGTGGAAGGCTCAAGGTGAGGAGGTAACCACATACTACACCTGGGCAGAGGAACCATTCAAAAACCCCCAAACCCTTTCTTAGGCAAGACTTACCTGTTTGATACCCTCAGGGACCTTCCCACGAACTGCCAAAGGTGCACTGGGCCTGTTCAAGCACATGAAACAACCAGCATAGACAGGGCAAAATAAAGCCAGTGCACGTGCCTTGTTTTCAGAGCATTGTTTAATATTTCAAAGAACTGTAGTGCAGTTCAGCTTAGGTATTTCTTACCAAAATTAAAGTCACTTGCATTTCTGAGAAACATTCTCGACAAAGGAATGTTTCTCAGCGTGAAATGCCCTGTCATTTTTTCAAGCATAAGTGTCTATTTCTAGTAAATCTCAGAGGCAGGCTGTCCAGGCTCTCCCATGACTATGGCAGATGAAGAAGGTGATACATTTTGTAACTTTTGAGCAGTTTATTACATAAAGGTCACATAACTCTATTTGCCTACTTTGTACACAATTGTCTAGTCTCACGCACAGTGGCTTCCAAGTTCTTCCTAGTACTGGCAAGCACCAAGAAATTCTGTAATAGAATATCAAGTGCCTTAATTAAGTTCAAATCAGGACCTTGGTAGATGGATCTTGCACCCAGTTATCAGGAATGTACAAATGTCTTTATTCAAAAAATACAAAATAAATTATCTGTAGGCATGGACAATGACTGTAAACAATTACACGTGTGTTAAATGAAATCCAGTAACTGATGGTTACAGTGATTTTTCAACACCAGCCTCACTTCAGTCACTATCCACCCTCTGACACTGATAGCTCAAGTTTTTAAAGTCAGAACTGTCAGTCTTCAACAGCACAGCTCATGATGCATCCCTACCCCAGCAATTAGAACATGCCACCTCCCATTCCTCCGCCCATGCCACCCATTCCTCCCATTGCCGGCTCCTTCTCTTCTTTGGGAATCTCAGTCACCACCGCTTCTGCTGTTGATAGGAGAGACGCGACCCCGGCAGCGTCCATCAGAGCAGTTCTCACAACCTAAACCCAGGGAAGAAATAACTTAATGCCTGCTGGCTGTCACAGGAGGGGGGAGGAAGAGAAGCTGATAACTGAGACTTTTAGGTTACCTTTGTTGGGTCTATGATTCCTTTTTCTACCATATTTACAAAGTCCCCAAGCATTGCATCGTAGCCAACTTCTGACGGGCTCCGCAGGATTTTCTCAACTATCAATGACCCTTCGACACCGGCATTCTTTGCAATAGTCATTGCTGGGATTTTCAGGGTTCTCTTGATTATTTCAATGCCTGCAAGAAAAAGGGTGGTTAGAGCTCTGTGTTGCACACGCTGCTCCCACTGCCAAGGCACGCCTGCACGTGCTGCTGGAGAGCAACACAGAGAACCCTCAGAGTGAAAATCTCATCTATTTGCATCAGTTCCAGGAGAGAGAGGTTTTCTGCTACTTGACATTTGTCAACACATGAAATCTTTGCAGGATATTACACACATTTTAGTTTTACTACATTTTGTAGAAGTCAGGAGTACTCTTAATGTGTAACACGGCACAAAGCCTTTTTCCATTTGATTTGCCACACAATCTCTTAAGCGTTATTAGATTTTTCATCTGTCTGCAACGGCTGGGAACAATCAGCTCTCAACTCTAACCATTTCCCACTCTCTGCAGGGGGCTCTGCTGCTTTACTGTCACTGGGTCTTTCACAGTCAAGTCAGGGATGTAGCGAAACCTCCTTCCCCCTATAAAGCAGAGACCACCACACCAAGGGGGTGTGAGGTTCCACCTGCATTTCACCTGAGAAAGCCTCAAGCCAGGAGCAAGGCCACTCGCAACACTTCCACACACATTCCAATAACTTCCTCACCAATTTTCTGATCTTCATTGGCTGGAGTTAAGGCATCTAGCGCTGGAATGCAGCGGAGCAGAGCACAGCCACCTCCCGGGACGATGCCCTCCTCCACGGCAGCGCGGGTGGCGTTCAGGGCGTCAGTGACTCTGTCCTTCTTCTCGTTCACTTCGACGTCGCTCGTGCCACCGACCTACAAACAGCAAGGCACCACATCAAGGTCCACACCGAGAGCCCGGGAGGGAGAAAACTGCTGGCTAAACACTGCTGCCCCCAAATTAAACAGCCAAGAGCACTGACCAGTGCCAGAAAGCCAACCCAGCCTCTCCCATGCTGGCAATCTTCTACACCTCAGCACTCAACAAGCCCAAACACAGCTTTAGTTCATTATCTCTTAGTACCTTCAATACTGCTACTCCATCAGAGAGTTTGGCCAACCGCTCATTGAGCTTCTCTTTCTCATATTCACTGGTGGTGACCTCAAGCTGCTCGATTATTTCTTGAATGCGCTTTTCAATCTGAGCCTTTTCCCCCTTCCCCTTTAGAAGCATGGTGTCATCTTTGGTCACAATGACCTCTCCCACTTTACCGAAGTCATGAGGTTGAATATCTTCCACATTTAGGTTCAAACCCTCTTCTCCAAACACCTGAAAGAAATCACGTGAAAAGCTGGAATTCACAGGTCCCCCAAACATCAGCTTTTTATCTATAGGCACACAAACACATATAGCTAACGGTGCAAAATAATCACGCTACTGCAGCTGAACAACACTCTTCCCTTCTCCTAAGAGAGTCCAGGCACGCAGGTACCTCACAAACTGACTCTCATGGAATGGAAAACTGGCAGCTTCTCACTCATGCCTGACTTGTGTAGCTCACTGATTCAAAGTGCCTGGGAAGGAAAGCAGTGTCCTCATAGAATATCCTGAGTTGGAAGGGGCCCACAAGGATCATCCAAGTTCAACTCCTGGCCTCTAATAGGACAAACCCAAGACTCACATCCAACCTCTTCCTCACATCCAACCCAAACCTCCCCCGACACAGTTTCATGGCATTTCCTCAGGCCCTGTCACCAGTCATCTCCGTGTATTTTGAGAAGCTAAAAATATTGGCACTTGAGAGACTTTAAAACAGTTTGCTGGTTGGTTACTTTGTGCTGCAGTAAGCTTAAACATCAAGTTTTATTTCAAAGCCTCCTTTAGGTCCCCTTTGGTATCATGCCATGATTTCGAAGTGTGCGTAACAAAAAGGCACACAAAGGGACATTAATCAGTGCATCAAGCATGTGCAAAGTTTAGTGCTAAGAAAATCATTCAGTCAATTCTACACATTTTAAACCATTATATTTCCCACACTTGAGTTCAAGCAACTGTGAGACAATCAGTTTTATAAGGCAGCAAGAAAGCTTTGCTATATTTCTAAGATTGTTTTGGAGTTCCTCCTTCCCCTTCACAGCCTAAATCCTGCAAAGAAATCACGTGTGACAGTCAGTTAGAAGGATGTACCACTCCTGGCGGGCCAGGGCTGTATTACACAGCAATTTTCAGTGCTTACAACTTAAAAAAACAGGAAGGTTCTAATAATAGAGTTACTGTTACATTTTGAAAGACAGAACACAACCTGCAGCCTAGAAAATAAAAGCCAAAGACCTAAAAACACATATTAATTTTTCTCTTTTAATATAATTCACATTTCTTAGAGCAAAAATATACTTAAAACATCATTACTTACAGCACCACCAGTAGCAATCGCCATATCCTTAAGCTGGTTTTTCCTGTTGTCACCAAAACCTGGTGCTTTCACAGCAACAACCTGAAGGCCAACCTTCAGCCTGAAGAGAGAAATTCAGAGAGCAACATTCCACATGTGTTCAGAGTCTAATAACTAAACCCAATTATTTCAGTACAGCTCTACCAATCAAGCACACAAAGAGCTGATTTTGCTCAAAAAGGTAGTTAAGACACAATTGAGTTACTGTCTGAGTTGACACAAAGTTATGGTGATTTCCAAAGTTGCCATTTGTTTCACACAGGAAAGAGAACAAACAGCACTGCACCACAGAAAAATTAAACACTCTCTTTCCTACGTACTCCTTTAAAAGGATGGAAATAAGAAAATAAAGCAGTATTTGTCTAAAAGAATGGATTTTAAGCCTCACCTGTTCAAGACTAGAGTGCTGAGAGCTTCCCCATCAACATCTTCAGCAATAATGACTAAAGGTTTCCTGTTAGCATTGGCAATTTCAAGAGCTGGAACTATGGACTGTACACTAGAAATCTTCTTTTCACTGATTAAAACATAAGCATCCTGGAATTCACATTTCTGCCCTGCAGAAACAACGTGCGTTATCTGAACAATTCAATTACAAAAAACATACCAAGCATTCCTTTGATTTTAACAGCTACTTTGGAGCAACAACTGTGTTAAAAAACGAGACAAATTCTTTTCTCCAAGACCCCACTTTCAGTCCTGCACTGTTCTGCTGTGTTGCAGGGCCAGCCTGATGTTAGCATGGACACTGCCCACTCTTTGTGCAGGGAGGAAAACAAACCCTCTGACCTCCAAGCTTTTATCAGGTTAAAATCTCCTGATGGGGAAGGACCCCCTGCCCTATTTGCTGTGGCACAAAGCATAAGGGACTGTGAAGTCTTAATAGTTATTTGTAATTTACAAGAGCCACTGTAAGGTGTGTGACACGGGTCATTGGTAACTCACCTTTGGTTGTATTAATAAAATATGGAGAGATGTAGCCTCTGTCAAATTTCATACCCTCAATGATTTCCAATTCATCATTTAGAGTTTTTCCATCCTGTTTAGATGCAAGAAAGTCTGCATTAGAAGATGCCTTATTTGCTGCCAAAAGCACAAGTGTAATTTTAGCATCCTATGTACAACAGAATGGCACACACTGGACCACACACCAGTTTGGTGTGCTTCCTTCCCAAACAAAAGGAATGTAAGAGGGAACAATGGCCAAACCCTGATCTAAGAGAGATGGGGAGGAATTACGGTGGGACAGCAGCAGCTACATCACATGAGACAAAAACCAGCCCTAACTGGAGGAAGGACAGTCACTTTGCACCTAATCTGCATGTTGGCCAGTTCTTACCTTGACAGTGATCACACCCTTTCGTCCAACTTTCTTCATTGCATCAGAGATTATATTGCCAATTTCCTGATCTCCATTTGCTGATATCGTGGCCACCTGAAACAGTAAAGCATTGCATCTCGTTTCACAATACAAGTGATTGATTTTCCCACTATAAGGAAAACCAGAATAACCATTTTCAATTAAAACATGCCAAGACAGGGCAGTTGACTGCAGCACACCCACCCAGGACCCAAGATCTCTGTTCAAGGGCTCACATCTCTAGGGCAGCCCCAGGACAGGGCCAGGTTCCCTGCACTGGGCTCACAAACAGGACATCTGGATCTGCAGCCACAGGGAGGAATAACCTACAAAGACCGATACACCTGGAGCCCAAGACCCAGCTGGGCACCCCCCTCAACCTGAGAGAGCTGCCACACCCACTGAGCTCTGCCATTACCTCCCATCCACAAACACAGCTGTGCTCTCATCACTTCTTCCCACGTACAAAAATTGAGGTTTTAAGACCACACTTAGGAATGAAACTTGAAGGTGAAAAAACCAACCCAATTCTGAACTAACTTTCAGCAGTGTAATTGAAGGCAGCACACTGGGAACGTTAAAACAGGAACAGGAAAGCATAACCATGAAGATCATTCAGTGAAATATAACTTGAACCTCGATGTACAAAATAAAAACGCCCAGGTGTCACATGCACCCAACCTAACTCCACTAAACCTACCCACACAAAACTTTTTTTCTGAACAGCTTTGTAAACTTGGGTTAAATTTTGTTGTGGTTTTTTTTTTTTTTTTCCTAACCTGTGCAATTTCTTCTGGAGTTGTAACAGGTTTAGACAGCTTCTTCAGCTCACTTATGATTGCATCAACTGCAAGCATCACCCCTAAAGACGGAGAAAATACCTGTGAGCAAACAAAACAAGGTACACAGCACAGAAGAAACCAAAGCACCCACCCACTCCACCAAACAGGTTTCATTAAAAAAAAAAAGAGTCCACACTGCAAAAATGCATCGATTTTTCATGTTCAAAAACAAATAGTTCTAGTTCTATATTGTGTTTTGGGTATCTGGTGACCATTTTTGGAGCTGGTGTGAGGTACTTTGTCATGATCAAAATTTGTCACAAATTGGCTTCCATGGTAGCAGTAAATGCAGAAAGAGTTTATCTAAGACAAGTAAGTTAACTGCATATAAAATAGGAAAAAAACTATTAGAAAAACGAAGAATTGTTCAGAGTCAGCAAGGTCATAGAAACAACTGTGTTCTCTAAGCATCACTCTTCATTTAAAGGCTCTTCAAAAAGAAGGCAAGTTATTCAGGAAATCAAATTTAGGATATGAAAAATAAATAACTGTGATTAAACATCAAAAACAAGGGAAAAACATTACCCCTCCTGATTTCTACTGGATTAGCTCCTTTGCTGATCTTCTCAAAGCCTTCCTTGGCAATAGCACGTGCCAGTACCGTTGCAGTAGTGGTACCATCTCCTGCTTCTTCGTTGGTGTTGTTGGCAACATCCTGAACTAACTTGGCTCCGATATTCTTGTATTTGTCTTTCAAGTCAATTGCCTTTGCTACTGTCACGCCATCTTTTGTCACTTTGGGGCTTCCCCAGCTTTGTTCAATAATAACTGTTCTTCCCTAGGGTGATGAAGAACAAATATTAAACCAAAGCCAACCCACAGCACGGTACTCTTAAGAGCTCAGCTGAAGATGAAGATCCTTTTGAACAGCCACAGCTGAACACTTTCCACAGAACCTTCAGCCAGGACTTTTCAAGGAAACACTACCAAGGTTCTCCAGAACTGGAAAAATGGTTCCAAGGTTTCCTGCTTTCACAGAATGAGGTTTCTTTCCTCAGCCATAGTGTTTAATACTAAGAACTAAACTTGCAGAATTTCTATTAAATCACAATAGGAAGTCTTTGTGATTGAAAAAAGTAATACGAAGCCCTATTTGCTGCTTGCGCTGGAAAGAAAAAAAAGTGAGACTTGCAAACCTCACTGGTGACTAGCAAAGGAAACAGAATATTTTACAAATTTGAATTAATGTGTTATAATTTCTCAAACATTGCAAGTTACCAAGCCTTTCTTCTCTTAGTCCACACTTGGATCCAACTGAGAAGCTGGACTGTTCTACCCACCACACACAGACAGAGTGAACAGGGGAAACTGTGAACTACCCAGGGAACACAGGACAACTGCACCTGCACAGGCAGACTGCTTGTTCCCAGCTGAATTCAAGAGCTTGAACAGCTGCCCCAAACAATCACGTTCCAGTTTGAGCTGGAGGCAGCAGAAACTCAAGGTCTGGTCCACCACTGCCCTGAAATTCCTGAGCTATCCTGACAGCTGGAGCTGTTGGAAGAGGGAAAGGAGAGCACCTGCCCCCCTCACCACCGCTGCTCCCAGCTGCCCCTGCACGAGTATTCTCACCCTCTCTGTCAGGTCCAGCTCAGGGCTGACCACTCTGGTTCCTGCAGTGGCTGCTCAGGCCCCAGCGAGGCTCCAGCTCCACCCAGAGCTGGGATCCCGTGCCAAGCCAGCCCAGGATTCCCCTGCAGCGCCCACTGAGCTCCTGCCCAGAGCCCAGCACATCTGCCTTGGCCACTGAGCTGGCTCTGGCTGCCTGCCAGGCACCAGGCTGCTCCCCAAGTACAGCCACCCCTCCGGGCTACAGAGGAAAGGTTACGCCTCAGCTACTCAGGCTGAACATGGGGAAGAGCTTATGTAAATTTACCTCTGTGACATAAAACAGTTACGCCAAGTAATTCATATCCTGGCTGCTTACTACTACTTTATTTGACCTGCACTTCTGAATTTAAATGTGATTCAAGAGTTAAAAAACTCTTCTCTGGAGGATCCTGCTACTAGGAAGTTCTTTGTGTAGTGTCTCTAGTTTTCCTTAATTTTATTCCATATTTTGATACAATCTTACTCTAGATGTTTGGTTTGCAGCTGTGTGAAGAACAGCACAACAAAACCCACTTCTCTCCAATCACGTGAAAGGACAAAATCTGTGCTCCTGAAGCAGGGAACTCCACCAGTAAACACACATGCATTTGGAATAGTCCTGAATATTGAGGAGCTGAGCTCTCACATAAGCTAGTTCTGTTGAACACTTTGGAGCACTATCAAAAGATTGTGTGACGCCACAAACTACATTCCTTAAAATGCAGAACAGCGCCTAAAGCAAGTCTCCTCACCAGACTAATATTTATTAAAAATGCTAGAATCAAAATCAGGCATTGCTGTACCATCCCCAAATTTCCACAAATACACGGAGAACAGCAGAAAAAGTGAGAACACCAGAACAACCCCCCTTAAGGTTACACGAAGTTGCATCAGCAACTGCCCTTTAGCCAATGCATTCACAAAGTAGCCAAATCCGAAAAAAACAGGAGTTAAATTAACTAACTACACCTAAACTTTGCTCCTTTATGGAAAATAGACACAGCTTGCTGA
>NW_020955792.1:42533-191043 GCF_003031625.1 Empidonax traillii
AACAGCAGAAAAAGTGAGAACACCAGAACAACCCCCCTTAAGGTTACACGAAGTTGCATCAGCAACTGCCCTTTAGCCAATGCATTCACAAAGTAGCCAAATCCGAAAAAAACAGGAGTTAAATTAACTAACTACACCTAAACTTTGCTCCTTTATGGAAAATAGACACAGCTTGCTGACATCACATTCCTTAACCTCCATCTGCTCAGCTTATAGCACTTTTGCCTTTTAATAAAGCTAATAGAACACTAAAAACATGCAGAAAACATATGAATTATGTTACAGAGGCCAAGCAGCCTCGAGAAGAACTACCATGTACATGTATTACATGAAACAGATTTTCACGTGAACTCAAAGAAAATCAGTGTCTCTTCCTTACAAAGCTTCTTACGTGACTGTGCAGGATACCAGAGCCAGTGTTCAAGAGATCTAGAACTCACAGGATAGAATAGTGTAACATAAATGAATGCCACTGACACGGAATTTCACTTAATTTGGTAACATTTACCGGCCAACTGAACGCTGAACATTACACTTTGGGGATGTGCTTTTCACCTCATTAATAGTAAAATGAAAACTGACGAACAGCTGTAATTTGTAAAAACAACCCCTCTGCCCCCAACAAATAAACAGAAAACCCCACATGCTGAGTAACTCACCCCACACAACATGGGCAGTTACATTATCTACTGCATTGTTACAGTCTATCAGCTGAGGTGGTAACACATTATGTACATCCCCTTAACCTTCAAACCGTTCAAACTCCTTCACTGCGTCTTTCATAGGAATCGAAGTGATTTTGTTACCATGAAAAGCACGTGTACTATTGTCACGCTTGAGGTGCCAAACATTGAAATACAGCTGCCGCAGCTCTCAGCAGCCTGTCCATACCCCTCACCCTTTGCACTGCAGTTCTGCACATGCAATCACGTAGCTCCACTGAGAGAAAACTTAACAAACCTCTAAGCTACTGCGTTTTCAACCAGGTCAGTGTTAAGCCTCCCATTACCTTTGGCCCCATGGTGACAGCTACAGCGTCTGCTAGAAGATCTACTCCTTGTAGCATCAGAGCTCTGGCGTCTGCTCCGAACTTCACATCTTTTGCATAGGCTCGTGTTAGATGGGGGGCGAGTGCTCTGGACACCGGTCTGATCTGACCGAGTACTGTAGACAAACGGAGCATGTCTAGAAGATTAAAACAAATGCAGAGATTAAAAAAAAAAAAATCAGAACGACGGCTTCGCGCAGTTACTTCTACAGTAGAAAATGGGAAATGGATTTAGAAGGTAAAGCCAGCGACCCTGATGAGCTTAGCTGGAACCGAGACGCAGAAGCAGCTGCAGCGCACAGGCCTCGATCCCCGCTCCCCACGGCGAGGTCCGCGCCGCAGCAGCTCCCCCATGTGCGGCCTCCGCGCTCCTCCCGCGGGCTCTCCCGGCGGCGCGGCCGGACACGGCGAGGGCAGCGCGGGCCCCCGCCGCTCCGAGCGCCCGGCACGGCGGGGCCGGGAAGGCTCCCGCGCCCGTCACCATCCCCCAAGGGCACAGCGGTGAGGGCCGGGCCACCCCGGGCGCCCACGGCGGAGCGGGCCCCGCGGGCACGTGGCCGCTGCCGCAGGACAGCGCAGCAAGGTCAGCGCCGCCCGCCACCCGGGCCCGCCGCCGCCACGCGGAGCTGCGGGACACGCTCCCGCCGCCCGGGCCCGGCGAGCCCACCGCCGCAACCCCCCCACCGCCCGGGCCCGGCCGCTCCCGGCGCGGAGCCCCCCGGTCAGCGCGGCCGCGGGGAACCGGCCCCCGCACCCCCTCTGGGGAGGCCAGGCCGAGCAGGGCCGGGCCGGTGGGGCGCGGGCTCGGGGCCTTGCTAGGCGCTCACCTGCGGCAGCGCGGGAGCAGCTCCGCGGCTCTGCGGGCTCGGGCTCGTCTGGCGCGGCGGCGGTAGCGGGCGGCGCTCGGCACTCACCGCCCCGGCCCCGCCCCGCCCGCCGCCGGCCCATGTGCGGCCCCGGCCGCGCGGCCCCGGAACCAGCATAGCCACCGCGCCCGACCACGGCCCTCGGGGAGCGCTGCGGCGCCGGCCGCCTCTGCGCGTGCGCCGAGGTCTGCAGTATGAAGCACTCATGTTCCGGGGCCCGCCGATTCCAGAACGTTCTGGAACGCTCATGCCCGCCGCGGGTCATAGGTGAGCTGACCTCACTTCCGTGCGGGGTCCGGCCCCGGCAGCGGCGGGCGCTGTGCGGAGGGTCCGCGGTGGCACCGGACGCGGCCGCCACCGGCACTAGGACGAGGCCCCGGCAGCCGAAAACAAACGGCGGCGCTGAAGCCTCCCGGGGCCGGCGCGGGGGGAGGGCGGGCCCGCCGGGGGGCGGGGCGCGGGGCGCGCATGCGCAGGCCGTGACCTTCTTCACGTGTGTGCCGGAGGCAGCGCGGTCAGTGGAGCGGGCGGGCAGCGCCATGGTGAGTGAGGGAGCGGGTGGGCACTGCTTGTTGTGCGAGGCGCGCCCGGCGCCGCGGGCACGGACACCCCGCAGGGTCCAGTGGCGCCCCTGCTCGTCCCCCCGGCGGGACCAGCTGCGGGGCCCCTGAGCAGCCGCAGCACGGCGCCGATCCCGGGAGGGAGGGAGAGAATAAGGAGGGAAGGGGAGGCGGCGGGCGGGCAGCGCCGCAAGGTCACGCAGAACGTGGGGCAGGAGCGGCCACACCGTCAGACTCGGGCGGGGGGCTCGCCGGGAGTCGCCAGGGGTTCGCAGGGGACTCCTTTGGCTGCCCAGGAACGCGATCTGAGCGTTCCTCCCGCCGCGGTGGCGGGAGCAGCCCGGGGACAGCGGCTGTGCGGGGAGGGCCGCGCAGGCCCCGGTGTGATCCTGCTAAAATAGGAATGAGCCTTCTGTGCTGCACTCCCGGGCGATCCTGCTGTTTGCCCTAGAACAGCTTTTATTGAGAATTTACACTGAGGAACAACTGGGTAAAGGCTGCACTACCCTTGTTCTTTCAGCGATAATGATTTTTAAGATAATAGTGACGTGAAGAATTGCAACTTAGTGTAAAATATTCATGGTCCTAAGTCTGGCAGTTCTATTTCTGTGAAACAGCATCTCTGTTCCTCCTTTTTAAGAGATGTTCTGCCTTCATAGAATGAAAACTGACCCAGTAGGCAGCCTTTTTGCCTTTTCCCTTTATTGTCTTTCATCCCTGTGGCAATCACATCGGTTGGAGGGACGTGTATCTTTCATGCACTGTCTTTTGTTCGAGCTCTGCCTATAACTGTGTTTTCTCCCCCTTGTAAAGTGTGTGTCGGTGAGTGCCAGCGAAGGGCTCACGGATGCCAGGCCCTTGTTTCTAGCTCTTTCGAGTGTGAGCTCGGGGTACCTGTCTAGCGGAGCAGGAGCTCCATGTGACTTGGCACGTTGCCATATCTTCCCTTATAAATCAAAGCAAGTTCCTTCTTCCTGACCCCTGCTCGTTGGGATAAATGCATGTGCTCGCATTTATCTAGCACGTGGGAATTCAACGGCTATTTCTGAAATGCAGACAAGGAGCAGTTACAAAAAAAACACCCCAAAACTCAAAACCAAATAAGAGAAAAAAACCCAAACAACCCTCAAAAAACCCTCACCCTAACTCTGCGTAAGCAGAGGCAGACACAGAAGCTGTTGAGCAGAAGGGTGCATACTTCCCTATTTCCAGGGGCTTAAACCTAAACTTTCTTGTAAAGTCAATCTATTTGTAGAAGTCAGTACAGTTAACTTGACAAGGCTCAGACTCTGGGTTTTCACATATCATTATATGAAAGGTTAAGTCTTGAAAGCACCTAAAAAAAACTGACAAGGGGGCACATGGCTGGACTTCTGCTTCCTTACTGTAAGGCATTCCACAAATACAGATGCAACTGTCCCAAGGGGTCTCTAATAATCACTACATCTGGTTGTGAACTGAATAAATACAGTTCACATAATCAATAGTTACGCTCACAGCACTATAACAATTAAGGGTTCAGGGTTAAAAGCCCGTGGAGCTTTCCAGCCAGAGGAGTCTGCTCCATCTCTGGGTGGTTCATTGCCCAGCTGGAGAACATCTTCCTAGGGCTGAACTGTCAGGATTGCCCAGCATCTGCCTGTGCCTTTAGCAATTTCTGATGGAATCAGAGGTGGTGTTTGCTTGCTGCTGTTAAATAAATGCCTAGCGGTTTTCTCAAACTATTAATTTGTCCCGTAAGAGAAATAACTGTGTGTTGGGTTTTTCTTTAAACTTTTTAATTGCAGGTTTTTTCTAATGGTGCTCTTGTTATAATTATTTCCCCAGGCAGGAAAAGCATTCAGGAAGTTTCTTCCCCTCTTTGATCGTGTACTGGTTGAACGGTGTGCGGCCGAGACAGTAACCAAAGGAGGAATCATGATACCAGAAAAATCTCAAGGGAAGGTGCTGCAAGCAACAGTAGTAGCAGTTGGATCTGGAGCCAGAGGAAAGGTAACTATCCTGGAACATTCCATTTGGGTAGAATTAGTAATGGTGTGGTAGTAGCTGGAATATTGCCATAAGGTTATAGTGCAAATGTGGCCATAGTCCCAAAAGTGGGTGACTGATGGCTGAAGTTGGAAGTACAGATTCAGAGAGGAGGTGGAAATTCTCCTGACTAGCTCTGATCTGGAATTCCAGCATTCCTTTCATTAGTTGTAAAAGGGAGTAGGGTTTTTTTGTGGTCCTTGAAGGACCGGCAGACTCCTTTGTTAAAACTACTACATGCCTAAATTTCTCTAACTTGAGCAGGGTGAAATCCCAGAATGAGGTATCTTGTGCTGTGCAAAATGTCATTGTCCGTAAGGGTTAGGCTTACTGAAATAAACAAAATCAGGAATCAAAAGAAATAAGTGTCATATAACTTTGTTAATTTTGCACTGATTATATATCCAGAAACCATAAAAGAAAACAGCCTTCAGAAAGTGCCAGTGGCTGTGGGCTTCACCATCAGAAGGGCTTTTTCCCCACCAGGGCAGTGTTGAGTTAGCAGCAACACTGGACAACAGGTTAAATTTCAACCTGGGCATGTTGACTTGGCCATTCTTTACCATGAGCCCCTCCATACATACCCTGCTGCTTTGCGTCACTGTCTGATTTTTAAAGCTTTATGTTGTGAAATGGTGATAATATTTGACTAATGTATTAATGTTTAATTTATAATGCAAAAATTTAATTCAACGTTATCAGGTGTTTCTAAACAACTGACTTGGCAGCAACAGTGTCAAGTTGATCAAAGTAACAAAGATGAGAAGGTGTTTTTAACTGGCACTTGGGGAAAGTAGCCTTGGCTATAGGATATGGAAATGGACTTTCTCCCTTGATTTTACAAAGGGGTTTCATGGTTCATTAAGTGAAGTCCTATTCAGTGTGTCAAATAAAGACCTCACAGTTTTACTTACAGTCAAAACTAAATGCAGAGTTGTTGTGATTTCCTGAAACGTTTTTTAATATGTGGATGGATCATTGTAGTTTGGAGGAATTCTACTACATTTGTCCATATTATGGAAAACTAAGGACTTTTTTTTTCTTTTCTCCTTCAGAATGGTGAGATTCAGCCAATGAGTGTAAAAGTTGGTGAAAAGGTTTTGCTACCAGAATATGGTGGGACTAAGATTGTACTAGAAGATAAGGTAAGTCTCCCAAGTTCGCGAGCACAAATTAGGGTGGTTCTCCAAATGCCTCACTGCCTGTGATAAACACTGGAGTTACTTCATAGTGTTCCAAAAATGCAGGGGTTGGCATTCAAATGGGAGCAGGGGGGTCCAGCCACCTTCTGGTACCTGTGCTATTTGCTGCTTTGGCCCTTGCATAAAAGGAAACCTCTGATCTGACCTTTGCTGGGTGGACAAAATGGTTCCATATGTCAAGCAGATTAGAAGGAACCCAAAAAAGCTTTGAAATGACTGGGGTTATCCTTGTTTTTGACAGGGAAAGCTTGCAGAATTGTCTTCTAACGGTTCTTGTACTTCCCACTACTAAAAGCAGTAACTTGGTAGCTCTCCAAAGAGTATCATATGAACAAAAAGAATCTTTTCCAGGCTAGGTCTACATGTTGACTTCTTGGTTAGCTCACTTTGCTTTTGTACTCCATGACTGTGATAACCCTGACCCCAGAACAAACCAGTATTTGCAAAACAGCAAAACCCCCGATATGTCAGATACTAATGTTTCTTTTCTTTGCAGGACTACTACTTGTTTAGAGATGGTGACATTCTTGGGAAGTACTTGGACTAAACCTGTTGCAGTATCAGTCATCCATTCCACTAAAATGCTGAAATTTTTCTTTCATCATGTAAATAATGTCCTTTCTTTTATAATAAGCAGGCATTGAGTCTTTGAAATGACTTGTGATCTCACTGTAAGAATGGAACACAAATAAAAATATGTACAGTCAGAAATCACTTGCTCTTGCTTGAGTTCCATTGAACAGTGAAATTTGGATGACCACCAACCAGCCTTAATTATTCCAAACAACATCATTTTATATCCTTATCTCTGTACTGAGGTTGTAAAGGTCTTTACAATAAACTTATAAAACTCTTCTGCTTCTGTCTCAGTTTCTGCTGTTGCTCAGTGAAACTGAGTCTCAATTCTGTAATGAATAATCTCTCTGAAACATTCAATTGTAATAATGTTATTTTGCCCAAGTTTGTATGAAATGAGTGTAAAAGGGCTATCAGACAGATGCAGTCACACTGATCCTTTCAGCTATCTGCCTTGCACATTGAACTCCTCAGATAGCATGGGGGGACATTCAACTTCCCTTGTTTGAACACCCTGAAACACAGGAAGGTTAAAGCACACAAAACACCCTGCCACAAACAGCCTGGCCCACAGGAGAATGGAGGAGCTTGGTACTAGTCCTGTCTGTGCTAGAACTAAATCACCCAGTTCATTGATGAAGCAGATAAGAAGGGTTATTCTTGCTTATCTCTCAGTATGTCAATAGAAAATGACTTCCCCACCCCAATCAGGCAGAAATGGGGCTGATGCTGAGCTTCAGTGAAGTTTCTTTACTGATTACTGTGCTGTTGCACCCAGATCTCCAGCTTTCCCATAACTCTAAGAGATCTGACTTCACAAACTCTATTTCCTTTATACTTAACACACTATTCTTAAATAGCAAGACGTACTTAGGTAATGCTGAAGTAATCAGATTTGCATATTTCTAGCCACCCTATTTTGCCTTGAAAAGGATTCAAGGTTGTTTATGCAAGAGTACACAGATCTGCACTTTACATGCTGTTCCTGGTGACGCTTTCGAAGCTCTGCCTTAACATGCTCTTGGTGTAGTCTGAGTAAAATCACTCAGTATATGACTTACTGCTGCTGAAACTATTGACTGTAGTTGAACTACTTTGCCATTCCATTCAAGCTGATAAATCAACATTGCTAGATACATTATAACCCTTATTCTGGAGGTAACACCAAAGAACTGTAACAAAAAATATTTTTTAGGACTCCACTCAGCAGCTGCACTAGGGAGGGGCTGCTCTAGCTCGAGCTCTGACACGCAATCTATTTTGAACACGTGAATACATTTGTAGTCTGAAGCACAAGGTATTTTCTGCCAACAGCAAATTCTTCCATCAGCTGAACTTAAGCACAGAGGTGAGCTGGAGCCACATTTTTCCCTAGATGCCAGTGATCCCCCAGCTGTCCCACTAGGAGCTGCGTTTGTCAGTCTTGGCTGCAGTGTCCTGTTCCCCACAGCCGTGGGGTGTGCTCCTAGTTGGCTGGTTACCCCTGCCTGCTCTGGAGCTGAAGGCAAACCAGGCACCAGGCCAGTGGTTCAATTTGCACTGAACTCTGTACAGACAGAGAAGGTGCTAAATTAATAAAAATACACGTTTCACTATAAAACGTGAAATCTGCCCTATTGGCATTTTCCTTCAGTAGTTCCAGCACTGCACTTCAGAGCTGAAACTTGAGATAACCACAGGACAAGCACCTTGAAAGACAATTGGTTGTGTAATGAAACACAAACTCCCTGAGAAGCTTTATCTCCCACCAGAGCCAGCGTGCCTTAATCTCCCACGATAAGGCAGGCGCTCTGGTGCAGCCACATACCAAAGAGGGCAAGGTATTTTAGATAGTTCCAAACTACTTAGGGAAACTAGACCCCCATCTCAATGAGAGTAAGATGCAATGAGAAAAGGAATTAACTCCCAGCAGAGAAATGTTTAGGCCTAACATTTTGGCATTTCTTTCCACAATGTCTTTTAGAGACATGAATTAAGTAGGATCCCTGAAGTCTCACCACGCTAGCGTGGCTGCCCCCAGCTCTACCTCCAGCCCATGCTTTCAGCAGCTTGATATTGTGTTTATTTAGTAAAACATTTAGCATGGCTGTATCTACCGGTGCTTACATAACTGATTAAAAACAGAGGTCACACTTATATGGGAATAACTAATTTACAGATGTGGGGGAAAAAATAGCATTCCTTAGCCTAATCAAATGGAGGACACGCTTGAACATCTGCTGGATGGACAGACAGGGAACGTTCTATTCTTGCACTGTGAGGCTATCACTGCAAGCAAGGACAAGGCAGCTGCTGCATAGCCAGGGTGATCCATCTGCTGGTACTGTCTTTTAGTCCATGACTGCATGCCAAATTCTATATCCCTCAGGTTCTATAGGAGAACAGAATCAATCACAAATTCTCTTTATCTGCTATGTTGTTCCTGTAGGAATTTAGGCTTCTTTACTCCACTTTTTTCTAGATTATTTCAGAACTTCAATTTTGGCATAAATCTTGCACATTGCCCTACCTCCCTTTCTGGGGGAATACAGTCCTTTTCTACCTTTCTTCAGTCTGTCTGAATCATAAGGAAACAAGATGGATGCCACCTCCTTTTGTGACTTTCCTGTCTCAACATTTCAGAACACTTTCCATGAGCAGCAGCTTTACTGTTTTCAGAAAGCTGTTATCATCCTGGTTATGTTATCCTGCCATGGTAAGACAAGGATGAAACATTTGCATGCCAACAGAGAAGAAAGGAAGGCCGGGACCCCAACAACACATGAATGCTTAGTAAGATTTTGGCCAAATACTCAACTTTTCATTCTTGAAGGCCATGAAGCAAAGAGGACCAGCCAAAAAAACCACAACCTGAAATTAATGTTAACCAGATTTTGTTTAAAAGCAACTTAAAATCCAATTAAATAACAAGCAGCTTCCAGGAATACAAGGTTCATTATCAAGAAGCAACACGAGATAGCCTACAGACTTCAACATCTTAATAAACAGGGCAGATTTCTTTCCTTTTTTCTACAAAGCCATGAGCCAGTTGCAGATTAAACTAACAGATACACATGTCTCTCTGAGAGGTATTTCTTCACAGTCAGATTTATTTCCATTTTAAAAGCATGATGGCCATGAAATAAAAGTCAGGGACAAATGGAAATGTCAAATCCCCAACTCTTCTGCACTTCAGATACCAGTTAAACCTTGAATATGGTGATAGGAAAAGGAAAAGAAAACAAATGAAAAATAACCCAAACAAGCTGCTGAATTTTTGAAGGACTTAAACAGCTAGAAGTGCTTTTATTTTGAGACTGGCTAATTATAATATCAATGTCATAAAAAATTAATGTTGGAATACAGCTGATCTCATGAGGTGAGGGGACACTTATACCCTTCATTCCAATACACCAATTTCCCCGAACATTTTTAACCTTTTGATGGTTTCTTACACAGGCTGAGTTTCACCACACGACCCCGATGGCTAACTAACATCTCTGGGGCAGCAGTGCCGACCAGCAGTAAAAAAGTAACTAATGCGAACTGAGTTCGGGTGCTTGAGTCAGGAGCCAGCCCCGTGTTACAGTGTAAGGGGAGGGGACCTGCTCTGCCCTCCGTGTACAGTGACCCCGGCACCCATTCCTCCTCACTCCCACACTGCCTGGCTTTCAGCTCTTCCCTGGCCTCCAGAACGCTGCAGGATCATGCCCGTGGCGTTGCCCAAGCAAAACCAGGGGTCAAAGTGCACTTCTCTTTCTGATGGGAAAGCCTAATTAGACATTTTCCAATGTTTTCAGTCTGGAAATGTTTCACAAACTTAACTGTTCACGGGTAGAAGGGAGAGGTTTTAACATGGGGAAAGACGTGTTATTTAGAGCAAATAAACTGAGTGTGTGGGGGGAACCATACCCAGCATTCACCCTGTAAGGTGGTGGAAGTAGGGGGCACCAGGTACAATCCTTCTCCACTTTCCAGGACACAACACACACCTGCAACCCCTTATTCACTGTTTGGATAAGGGAGGTATCTCATCTGAGCCTTGCTGCTTCACAGCCTCTCAGACTGAAGCAATTCACCCTTCCTTACTTTACTACAATCCTTTCTGCCACCTATTCCCTAGAAACAGGACAGATTCCACATTCTCTTCTTCCTGCTAATCCTACAGAAATTACACGAGCTACTCTGGTCTTCCAAGACGCTTACTTGCTTTGCTGTGGGACGGGCTGGATCAGCCAACTATGAGCTAACAGTGTCTTTTTTTTTCTTTTCTTTTCTTTTTCTTTTCTTTTTTTTTCTTTTTTTTTTCATGTTTTCTTCCCAAACAAACACAATCAACACCCGACCTGGTAAACCTTGAAACCGAGCATAACTCTTTCCACGAGCTCTCTGAGCCCTCTGCACACCGAGCTCACACGTCTCTCAATCCTGCCTTGGGAGACCAGGAAAGGCTTCGTACCCACTTTGAAATTACTTTGAAATTACTTTGCCCCAAATCACCGTTGCGGGGGCTTTTTTTTTTTTTTTCTCTCTCTTTTTTTTTTTTTTAATTCATTGCTCCTCACGTTAACAACTGTATATTCTGAATATAAGAGTTGGGATATTTTTTAAATTCACGCCGTTACGGTTTGTTTCATACAGAACTCCACGCACTGTGCGGAGACAGCACAGGACTGACTGACTGACCTTACGGGGGCGCCCGCACAGCCAGGGCTGCCGGGGGATGCTGATGAAACAGGGTGAAATCCTCAGGGTGGGTTTGCTCAGCTCCACAGATTCGCTCGCCGCCGCAGCCGCCTGAGCCGTGCCCCCTGCCGGCCGTGCGGGGTGTCCCTGTCGCCCCTCAGGAGCACAGAGCTCTGCCCCGGGGAAGGGGGAGCCGCGGCTGCCCCACACGGCTCTGCCCCACACGGCTCTGCCCCACACGGCTCTGCCCCACACGGCTCTGCCCCACACGGCTCTGCCCCACACGGAGGCGGGCGGGACGAGGCGGGCGGGAAGGGGCCGAGCCCGCCCCTCAGGGCCGCCCCTCAGGGCCGCCCCGCCCGCTCTCGCGAGAAGCCGCTCCCGCCCCACATCCGGGCCCCGCGGCGCATCCGGGCCGCGCTCGCCATGGTCATGGCGGAGGGCACGGCCGTGCTGCGGCGGAACCGCCCGGGCACCAAGGCGCAGGTGAGCCCCGCCGCTGCCCCAGACGGGCACGGACAGCGCCGCTGCCGGGGCAGCGCGGCTCGCCGGGCCGGCGGGGCGGTGTCGCGGGCCGCGCCGGGCCTGCCGGGGCTGGGGCGGGCGGCGGCGGCCCCGCTGCGGGGATCGCGTTGTTGGTGCCGGCGGGGAGCGGAGCGGGCACGGCGGCGGCTCCTCCCGGGGCCACCGGGCTCGGGGCGGGGGCTGGGGGAGCGCTCGGTGCGGTGGGTGCGGGAGCGGGCGGGGGCCGCTGTCACTGTGACAGCCGGGCCGGGCGCTGTGACAGCCGGGCCTGCGGGCGGGGCGGTCCCGGCGCTGCCGGCACTGCCGGTGTTGGTGGCAAAACACGGAGCGCACGGCCCGGCAGGGAGATCACCCCCCCTGTGCCCGTGGCCGCACCTGCCAGCCCATCCCACGGGGAAGGCATCCTGCCCTTACGTAAGTGCACTCCCGGTGTCACATCGCCTCTCTCCATCCAAACTGAATCCGTGTGTTCCTGGGGTCTCACTGTCCGCTGGAAAAGGCGCGCCTCGCTTCAGAGATGTGATCTGTGAGGCCTCTTACTCTGCTTTCGTAAGGAGAGCTCACGGTCAGAACCGAGCAGGGTAGGACACAAGGTATTTCCTCCTATTCTTTGTCATGACACACCGAGGCAAAACTATTACACAACCTGGAGTTCTATAGGTGTTTACTCTGTGAATGAGGTGGAATGCGGTGTGCCTTTTATAAATTTGGGGTATCCTGAGAAACGCTAAAGCTGGACATGGACCTAGATTCTGTCAAATATTATGAAGTTTATGTAGGTCGAAGAGTTTTGTGTATAGTGATGATTATTTTTTTTATAGACATGATTTCTTTTTTATTACACTGATATAGCTATTCAGTGTATAAATACAGTTAGTTAACAATATTTCAGCGGTGGATATTCACTGTAGGTATTTGCTCCAGAGGTGACTTATTCTCTCAGGAGCAGATTGCTGAGCTTTGCAGTTGGGATATTTTCACTGAGTCACTGAACCTTCTGGGATGGCCAGGGCACGCTGACCTGCAGCATCTCTGCATGGTACGAGGGAGCAGCTCTACATTTTAGACTGGGAAAATGCAGAGTAAGAAAATGCCTGTGTGTGGGATGGTCGTAGGTGCAGCAGATGGGAATTGCTGCAGAACACTGAAGTGCAGCTGGAGCTGAGGGGGAGCTTGAGGAGGGTTTTGTCACTAGCAGGGCTGATGACCATCCAGGTACTGACCTAGGGACTGTGGTGCCAGGTTAGGCCAATGTAGCATTACAGCTCAGTTTGGAGAAGATGTTCTCAGTGCTGTGTCACTGCTGGGATTTTTAGTTTTATAACCGTTGTACAGCGCTGCTCTCTACCAGCCTCTTTTCTTCCCCATTCCTACCTGGCCTACCACGTGAAATGAGCGCTCCATGCAATATTTAATGTTAGAAATCCAGGCTCAGTGGGCGTTACAGCAAGGTGTGGGGAAGCGATGATGTTCCCATGCTGAGTCACGCAGAACTTTCATTTCTAGATGTTCTACTATTGCAGCGTGAGGAGCGTGAATCCCATCTCACCCTGTTCCTGCCAGGACCTGCTTCTGTTAAGATGGAGCTTCCTGGAATTGTATAAACTCCATCTATTTTCCTGCGTGGTCAAGCTTGTTGTAGGCTGTGCATTTTTATTCCTCCCTCTCTAGGTTTGTTAAATTGCTTTAAACTTTTTTTTTTTTTGGAAACAGGATTTCTACAACTGGCCTGATGAATCCTTTGAAGAAATGGATAGTACATTAGCTGTTCAGCAGGTATTCTTACTTACATGAAATGTTGTTAATGAGGTCATCCTATTTATCTGCTTCGGATGTTGCTGCACAGCAGTGAATTTCACAAGCAGCAATTTATTTTATATTAACAAACTGTAATTGTGTTAGTAGAAATAACTAGAATTCCCATGTCTGGTTTAAACAGATCAGATTTAAGAAAATAATGAAGGTTCCTGTAAGATCGGTGGTTTTTTTGAGATAAATGTTGTAAAAAAGCTGTAAAATTTACCCATTCTTTTACCTTTCCTAATTGAAGAAAGGCTTTTTTCAAATCTGGCCTTTTTTTATACGCATTTTCTTACCCTGCTCATCTACTCTTTAACTTTGTAGTCTTTCAGTCACTTCTTAAAGAGAAAAACTAAATCCCTCAAAGATGTCATGCCCTAGATATGCTGCCTTACTATAATTACAAGATTTAGATTTCTTCCCCCCTCCCTCTCCTAGTACATTCAACAAAACATAAGGGCAGACTGTTCCAACATTGATAAGATCCTTGAACCTCCTGAAGGCCAGGATGAAGGGGTATGGAAGTATGAACATTTAAGGTAAGAATCCATCTTCTGTCAGTGTTGTGTCTTGGTTCTGAGTTTTGTTCTCTGGTAGTGGTAGTGAGTCTATTTGAAGGTATCAGATCAAAAGTAACTTGATTTTTCTGCTGCTGAGCGTGGGTATTATTTTCTGAATCCCCTCTTCTTTCTAAAGATTTATAAAGCATTCTGATCTAGTGCTTTTGATGTTTTTGAAGACAATGTTAAGTCACTTCAAAAGTTGTGTCAGCGTGTCTTGAATATGAAAATACAGTCATGAATTTCCATAACACTTTCTCATAGTGTCATCAGTTCTTCATCTCTACTAATTGGCAATGTGATTTCCAGATGCTCCCAGTGCTTTTTCAGAAACTTGCAGGAAAACAGGCTTTAGCTGGGAAAGCAGTGGTACCCATGTCCTGATTTTTATGTTTCTCATAAGTGTATCTTTTGACTTTATCAAATACACTTTCAGGAATAAGAACAGTTCTAAGCTCCTCCTACATTTATGCACCTTGACTTTTTGCCTCCTGTTTTCTTTCTCTTTCCTCTGGTCTGGAATATTTCAAATAGATACAGAGAATCCTCAAGAAAGGAAAAAGTGTCTAATACACAATTGCAAAAGACACATTTTAAGAACTTCCCCTGTCCTTTCACATACACCAAAAAGCTTGGTAGATTCATAGAAGTAACTTGTCGCTAAATACTTACCAGTTTTGGAAAATTTATTCAGATTTCCTTGTAGGATGGAGGGGAAAATTCTCCTAAGTTAAAGAATGCACTTCCAGATACATTCCAGTGAAAACAGCATTCCCAGAACTCCCACTTTGATAATGATCTGCAGTAGGACTTCAGCCACATAAATTATTACATCTTAGAAGGATGGACTGCCAGCTGTATGAGTTTAAAACTTTCACTCTTAAGAAACAAATTTTATTGAAGTGCCCTTTTTTTTTTTTTTTTAGTCTGTATTTGTGAAATAGCACCTGCTTTCATAACAAAGCTGGTATCTTAAACACTCACTAAATTATTTATTAAGCTCAGCCTGTACTGTCAGTTAAGAATTAAAATAAAATTTTTTAGCCAAATAAAAAAAAAACATCTACTGGTGTTAAGAAGATCAGAACGTGTACCCTGTTTTTTATGAGATATTTCCAGCGAATAAACAAATAGTTGATTTTGATGCTGCTGTGTTCAAATTTTTTTTAGACAATTCTGCCTTGAGCTCAATGGATTAGCTGTCAAGCTTCAGGTAATTCCTTTCTCGAGACTTGTGCATTGTACTGGGGGGAGACTTTTTGTATCACGTGGATGCAGAGTTTGCAGAGCTTTCCTCTAAAATTATACACATAGACCTAACCAGTGGTTCGAGGTTAGAGCTTTGCAGGGTTTTATTCTGGCAAATAAGCCTTTTTGTGGGGGACAGGGCAAGGAAGTGATTTGAAACAAGATGAGCTCATTTTTGCTGCTGGGTGGTTTTCTTAACTGAACAATTGTTTTAACAGAGTGAATGTCACCCTGACACATGTACTCAGATGACAGCAACTGAACAATGGATTTTTCTTTGTGCAGCTCATAAGACTCCCAAAGAGGTATGGATGTATTTTGGAAAACTAAATCACTGAGCCCAGTGATGTAGGAGTTTTTTTCCCAGCTGGTATGTTCATGATAGCTGGCTCCCTATTAAAACCTTGTGCTTATGTGGGTTAGGAACATCACTTGAGCTGATCCTTGTTGCCATTCCATAGCATTTTACAAAAGAACAGGATGAAGTAAGAAGGAACTGCTTTTTAGCTCAGTATTTGTGACTTTGCACATTCCCCAGTTTTCTCCCATAACTTGTGCTGAGCCAGCCTGAAACTCTAGGGGAAAAAGCTCTTTGCTTAGTGGGGAGAAGAGAACATGCTGAGAACAGGTTGTCCTCTTGGGTCTCTGGCCTTGATCCACAATGTAAGCCTGACACTCAGGAAGGGACTGCACTTCTTTCCCCCTCCCTCCTTGAACCCCCGTCCCCACTCGGTATATTGGCACGTCTGGCAGTCAGGGTTTTACTCAGCTGGACCGGAGACCTTGGGGCTGCTTTTGACCTGTGAGCATCTGAGAGCAGCACTCATCTGTTCTCCACGTCAGTACTACCTACCTACTAATGCTCTCATGGAACCTTGACCTGCTGACAGAAATGCACAGCTGAGAAGTCTTCCTGAAACTGGTGAACAGCAACACAGACAGACATTCCTGCTCTCAGCCTGTCTCAGTCCATCTTTACTTTCTTCTTTCTCCTGTACCTGACTGCAGAGCCAGCGCTTGGCTCGTTATACATGTAGTTACACTCAATATTTTAGTTTTCTTTGCTAAGAAAAAAAGCACAGATAGATTTAGGTGCAGGTTTGGGTTGAGAGCCTGTAAAGAGTGAGTCTGGCAACTTGACTATGTGGGAAACAGATGAACTATGAGGTAACAATCATCTTTCAGTGCACTTCCAGCATGTATTCTTATTATACACCTTTACTTACAGAGATGCATAAAATTCACTTACTCATGTGCAAAATTACATTTTCATAGTAATTTTTTTTCCTTGAAGTAATGTACGTGGGTTGTGAAACAGAGGAAAGAAATGGCTCACTTAAGGAGGAAATGTAGTTATCCTTCAGAAGCAACGTGAAACTTTTGGGGATAAAAATGACCAGTGAAGTTAAAAGCACCAGGAGACATAATAAAAATGCTTCTTTTTAAACCAGCTCTAATACAAGAGCATGTGTTCATACTTGTGCTCACTCACTGTCTGTTTCTGTAGTGTCCTGCTATAGACTACACCAGGCACACACTTGATGGAGCTGCATGTCTTCTGAATAGCAATAAATATTTCCCCAGCAGGTAAAAACACTTTCTCTTGGGAGGAGGGAGGGAGGAGGTGGCACCTGACACTGACAAAACACGTGGAAAGGCGTAATGCATTTTTCATGGACTGCTGCTGGAACTATCAGAAATCCTGCATCTGTCACAGGCTGGTAGGACTATTGCCACTTTTAAGCCAAGGAATAACTGCTTATTCAAACAGTTTGCCATTTACTGGACCTGACAGATGCTTTTTAGATGGAAACTGTTTCACTAATGCCTGTTGGTGTTAGGGGGCTTCCATGGGAGTAGTGCCCACCCAAATAACAGCCTGGCCTAGAGAGATGCTGCAGCTCTCGGGACTTTAGACAGTATGGCAGGAAAGCTTCCAGAAGCCACCAACAGTGAACTGTGGGACAGAGCAACCGCACAAGACAGACTGAGGGTACTGAATGGGCAGCTCACAACATAGAAACCTCCCTAGAGAAGTTGATTACCCTGCTTTAGGAATCCAGTATTGACAAGGAGGTACAACTGGAAGTCATTTTTTTCTTTGCCGGTCTGCTGGAAACCAGAAATCCAGACTTCACTGGAGTAACTGATGATGATGATTAACTACGTGCAGAGCTTTTTTTGTAGACAATCTGTAATTTGTAAATTGTAAAAATTTACAATTTGTAAATGTGGAGCTTTCACCGACATTTTTACTTTCCTCCCAGAAATAAGCAATTGCAGACACAGATATCTTCAACACTTAAATGTCATATGCAGCTATACAGTACAGTTTTAACAATCAGAATTCGTGTCATTGTGTATCTCACTCATTAGATGTGTTATGTAACCTTTCTCCTGGTGCTTACAGGGTTAGCATAAAGGAATCCTCTGTAGCCAAATTAGGATCAGTGTGCCGAAGGATTTACAGAATATTTTCACACGCTTATTTTCATCACCGGCAGATATTTGATGAATATGAAGTAAGTAGTTTCAAATTACATCGTGAAAGCAGGGCATGTACTCAAGTTACAGCTGTGATACAATTGTATAAGACATCTTAGTCCTGCCAGAAGATCTGTATTCAACTGAAGGATTGATTATGGTAGATTCCAGTTTTACAGTAACTGAAAAGCTGTTATACATTTACATAAAAACTCATTTATGTAATTAGTTACCTGATTATGGTTTCCCTTCATTTTTGCATAAAAGATCATAATTTGAGTTTTTGTACATCTTGTTTTCAAGATTCTGAATGTATTCAAGCACTTGATGTAGTTAGTACTGCTAATATGTGTATATATAATATATATGTTTCCCGCACGAGGTAAGGAATTTTAATTGTAAAACTAAAGAAATGGAGGGAGTGGTGGCAGCTTGTGCACCTCCAGTAACCTTTTGTTTGTTTGTTTTTGTTATGGGAAATTAGAAATTAATAGATAAAAAGGAGGTACAAAGTATAGCTGGATATAAAAGGAAACCGTTGCCAAATCTCAAAGTTGCTGGAACAGCTGTGGAATGGTTGTGCCCTGTTCTGTTTGCAGTAGTACATGTAGGAGGAATTGCAGACATTTGACATTTAAATATATTCTTGTCTAAGTGCTGTTGAGCTGTGACTAAAACTTCAGTAGGTTTTTTATTAATTGCATTAACTATGCAAACAGTAAAGATAAAAAAGCAGCAGTTAAAAATTTACTATTTAAGCGTGACTGTCTCTTTGTAAGACTTGTAAATCTAATGCAACAATTACATATAAGCAGGCTTGATTTTTTTTAACGTCCTTCGTAATTGTTTAAAATAATCCCTCTGTACATACTGTTCTTTCCCCTTTTTTCATCTCCAGAATGAAACTTTCTTGTGTCACCGGTTCACTAAGTTTGTGATGAAGTATAATCTGATGTCCAAGGATAACCTGATTGTACCGATTTTGGAAGAAGAAGTGCAAAATTCAGTGTCAGGAGAAAGTGAGGCATGATGGGACCAGCAGTACAGAAGCCTGTACTGAATAAAAACAAAACATTAATGATGTACTGTATATATCATTTTAGACACTTCAATCACGTATCCTCATAGCTTTGTTTAGTACACTTTTTGTATGCTGTGTGCATTGCCTTTTAATATGGGAAATACTTTTAAGTTATTCATGAGCTGTATATTCATCAATGTGGCACTCATGGTTTTTAAATAAAAGTAGTAGTATCTGTTTATAATGCCTGTTAATAAAAGAATTTACAGTTCTCTAAAACTGCTGCTAAACAATCATTGAATCACAATCCTGAAGATGTGTCTGATTGGGTGGGGAAAAAAAGTGAGATGAAGATTTCACACCAAGCCATTTTGTAATGCAGTACCTATATTAAGTCTTAGTTGAAAGATTATCATCTTAAATATATAATTCTGCAAGAGTCTCCTTGCAGTGTAGCTTACTCCTAATTTACCTTTTATTTTTTTAAGATGGCTTTGAAGATTTACTTCTGGATGTGCATATTGCTGTATGTGTATATCCAAATGCTCATAGGATCTATAGTATTAACCCAAAGGACAATGTCACTATGCTATTGAACATATATATTCTTGATAGATATCTAACACACTTTCTGGACTTGTTTTTGTGTTAACAGGAGGTTTGTGGACAGCAGGGGACAGGGGCTGTCCTGTTAAGGCAGACCTGACTTCTCCAGTGCACAACCTCTCTAAAAAACACCTGTGCATATTGATGGCAACTGCTTACAGATTATACCTCAACTATTCATGTTACACTACATAACACTAGCATGGGTCTTTGCTTGTATTCCTAGAAAAAAAAAAACATTAAGTACCTGAAATAATGAATGCCATTCTTTGGAAGAGTTAATCATGTTTTCAACATATATTTGTTTCTCTTCATTCACCTGAATTATATTGACAAAGATTTGGATTCATGCTTCTGTTCCCTCTCAGATGTTTATTTGAAGCTGTGTTTGCAGATTTGCAATAACTGACAATTTCCATGAGTGCTGCTTAATTGTGTTATGTCTAGAACGATAGAACTAAATGTTTTAGAGATGCATATAACAGAAATACTGCTAAGTGTACATGAATGCAGGGTCTAAAAGCAGTAGCAGTGTTCTTATATTAAATGAATTTTGCATAGCTGTTTAAGAAGTTAGCTGGTTGTTTCTCTTTGAGGTTGCCAGGAGCCCTCTTTATTTCTTTCAGCAGGTCAGAATGGGCTAGCTCAGCTGGTTTCAGTAAGTTACACTTTGTCTTCTACATTATATTTACATGGAAAGAAGGGAGTCCACCTATTTTTATTGTCTTTTTTTTCATAATATACTAAACATGCCTTAAATTCTATGTTTCTTTATATAAATCAAGCACACCTCAAGCAACTGTATCACCTGGATGAAAAGGGAATTTAAACAATGAGAAAATAGAGAGACTAAGCTTAAGTACTTCAACAGCTGTATCCTTCAGCAGCTCTTTTTGTCTCATGTTTATCATTGTAATTGCAGGGTAATTGCATGAGATGTTGTCTGAGTGGAAGTAGCTTTAGTTGCTGTCTATACACTTAGCTGTAACTTGCCTTGTATAGACTGGGTTAACCTGACTTCGATAGATACCTTGAAGTTTGTACTGCAGGTAGGAGAACTGCATTCTGGAGGCAGTAAAATGTATTTAGCTTTGTTACAATCTGCTCCAGGGCCATCCATGGTGTGGTTCCTCTGGCCAGTCACTCCGCATGTGTGTAAGTGGCCACAGTGACTGAGACTGGCAAAAACGTGTAACTGGTGTTGCTAATTACATTTCCTCTACAAAATTGAAGAAGATGATGTGGTGCTCAGGACTGCATTAAAATTTTAAACCTCTTCCTCTTACGCTTTAAGGGTTTCACTTCAAAATAAAACTTGGGAAGTTTTAATCCTGTTTATTCTCCTTCAGATTTGCACTGTAAAGCTGACTTGCTATACTAAGCTGATTTTATATATAAGGCCTAAGTGAGACACTGCTTGTATTTTCCCTTGCTGTTGTTTACATGAGTACTGTGTACACACATGTGCCTGGATGGTACCATAAACCTTCGGTTAGCCTAAGCAAACCATTGATTTGTCTAATAAATATTAACACATTTAATTTACACTCTACATAATAGGGAAACTGAGACTGTCTTTGAACTATATTGTAAAGAAAAGGATGAAATTAAACTGTTTCTTTATCCATACTACTATATTTTCGCAAGTTATTCTCACTTTTCACGTCGTCCAGGAATGCAGCAGCTTCGTGTTTCCAAGAGACCCTTCAGTGCTCCCCTCTGCTACAAGGTGTGCTGAAGTCAAGTTGTACATCTTCTTTCCAAAGTAGAGAAATGCAATACTCATTAGCAACTTGGAAGTCAGACCTCAGATTTATACACCACTCAAATCAGCAAACGGTGGTTGTACAGGAAAAGTGTCAGAGAGATCTAGAAGAGGGGCTTCCAGATACAAAGTAAGCACATTATGACAGCAACTCACAAATGCAAAAGCAAGTGTAAGCAAAAACTAACTTCCAAGTTAATTTTTCCTTCATCACTGAGATTTTTCCTGACTTTTGGCTTAGCAGATCTTGCAACACATCAGCCATGGTGGTGTTGCTACTTTCCTTTTAAGATTTTAATTCTCTTACATGTTGTCAAAGTTCATCTGCTTAAACAGAACAGATCATCAGATCAGAGCAGGTCATCAGACCAGTTCCTCTAAACCACTTTGTCTCTTCATTTCAAGTTGTGCTTACCTCAAGCCAGGGATGTTCACTTCTTTAATTCATAACACTTGTCCAAATTCTGATACAGGAATCTGGCTTCGAAAAGTGAAAATCTTAACTTATATGATCCTCTAAGTTAATCCATTGGGAATTGTCAAGACAGCAGCCTGCATTTTTTTTCCTTCAGATGCATAATAGACTAATAACAAGGAAAGCCTAATCAGCTTGTAATAGATGGCTCCAAGTCTCTCAGGCTTTGCCTTGTGAGCTGTCTGGATGTACAGATAAGACTGCAAGAAAGTAATTCTGAGCTTGAGGCAAGGCCTACATTGATCTAACCCATTTAATATCAGTAGTGTGAGACAAACATCATAAACCAACTGATTTGGTAAGTGCTTTTAATGGTGAGAACCTTCCTCTCTGAACTATAGAAAAGATCTTACACTTTACAAAAATAGTACTTTACAGATCAGAAACACAGAAGTTAAGCAACAGTTTATTGCAGTTGACCAGGTATGTAAATAAACTGTTCTGACAATTATGAGCAGGGTACAAAATATTTAACATTGGACAGTTTCTTCCTGTTTGTAAACACTAGAGAACTATTTCCTCTCCAAACAATTTAAGCATCAGAAAGTATAAACATTCCTTTGCAGAAGTTCACGAGCAGTATTGGCTGCCTTCTGTCTCTGTTCCGATAGTTGCAGAGCATTTCTCTTGTCATATACACATAAAGAACCTTCTTACTACAGCTCAGACACACAGGCTGCTCCTGACTGAAGCCTTGTTATTGAGTAAAAATGTACTTACTTTTTCTGTCGGAGAATGTATCTATGCTTGAATTTGCAATTCTCACAATAAAAATTAGGTTTAGTGCACTCTGAGCAGTGTGTGTGCATACAGACACACAACAGCATACAGAAAGTTTTGTCACACTCAGATACATGCCACCAGTGGTGAAAGCCCCGATGCTCACAATAATCTAAAGAATAGGAGAGCTGTGAACTCAGACCAGTTTTCACAGTCTGCAACAAAGTCTGGTTCAGTGACTTTCAGAGGGAATAATGCTTTTCCTTTCAGGAGTTTTTTTGGTCACATTTAAATCCAGGTAGCTTCACACACAACATCCTGGAGCAGGGAATTCTACACTCAGCTGAACAGATCCCACCGTTTGTTTCAAACTGTCTACTTACCACTGCCATGGTTGCCCTGAGTTCTTGCACCAAAAAAAGAATGCTAAGGAATTTGTTCCTTTGCTACCCTCTCCTTGCCACTCACTCTCCACATCTCTATCTTGGCTCCTGTCACGCTGGCTTTTTCCCTTCCCATATGAAGAAGTGTATTTTGTTTATTTTCTTCCATACAGAGCCTAAAGGTAGCCCTGTGAAGTGAAAGACAATAGAGAGCTGGGAAAACAAGATTAATGTTTCTACAGCAGGGGCAACTTTCATACTCTGAGAAAAATGACATTGAAAAACCCCAGCTGTTCCTTAACAGGAATTGCTGAGTGTGTTCAGAGGAAGCCATTTCACATATTTATTCTAAATTAGAAAGACAAGAAATTCAGAGGTTTGCAGCACTGTCAACACCTGTGAGATTCACAAGCAGGAACTAAAGCACAGTTAAAACTGGGGACCACTAGAAAGGCATATGATTTCATTTCATTTTAGGACAAGCCTTGCTAAAAGTAGCGATATTCTAGAGTGTACCTGTGGACATCCATGTGGTACCCTAGTACCAAAAGAGAATTTCCTTTGTGTACATCCCATTACTTGTAAAGGGAAAATCTCTTAAAGTGATGCTATTTTATTTGAATTTTCTGCACTCTGAACAGCTGATATCAATTAAAAGTTAAATGATTCTTTTTATCCAAGTAATGTATTCCAGAAAGAATAACTGCATTAAATTTACTACTTTGTAACTTAAATAGTTGTAGTTCAGTGTTGTTAAGGATTCACTACTGTTAAGCACCATAAGCAAGAATACTGCTTAATAAAGGGTAATTTCTTTATGTACTTTAAAAGTTCTAACTTGAAATATTCAGAACTGCTGAAGTCTTTGACCAATTCTTGCTCATTTTATAGGTTTCACTTGCATAGAGAATGACCAGTAGTTAAAGTTACAAGCGCACCAAAGTTCTGGATAACTTGTGAAAAATACTTTCACACGGAGAGCAACATATTCCAAGTTGCAAAAGCCCAGCTGTCACTCCATTTCTAAAATGCTAGAGTTACCTGGCTGGCTGCCAGAGACAGAAGTAACATTTATGGCTGTAATTTGTCCCCCCTGTGTCCCACGGAGGAGATCCCTGCTCACTGTGACACGACTGCTGTTCCCAGAGCAGAGCAAGAGAGAGCAGCGTTTGGGTCAGGCTCTGCAGGGAACACCCAGCCTAAAGGGAAGCAGCTCCAAAGCAATAATATTTCAAGCTCCTGCTATGCTAGTTATGCATGGGTTTCCCCTCCTGCCCACCCCACAAAAATAAATTGAAATAGCAGCAAGTGTAACCTTTTTCTTTCACAAGTTAATTTTTGCTTATCAAAATAAGCAGCTTCTGCCCATGTTATTTGTGCACAGCTCCAGGATTCCAGCTACACTTCTACTATCCTGGTCATCTCCTGGGGTACTCATTTGGAGTTAATTGTTGGTGTTCCTGTCACTGCATTGATCTGCCCACTGTGTGTAGTGCCAGCACCTACCACTGTGGCCAGGCAGACTCGCACAGCAGCTGGGGGGATGCCTCCCCAGGGGAACAGAGGGGTGCAGGGAAACCTGTTCATGACATTTCTCTCCACATTTGCAGCACAACACACAGACAGGTATCAGAACCCCTGGGTGCTGTGTGTGCTGTACTGCAAACACTGAGAGCACGGCTGTGAATACCATTGCTCAGTTCTGTTCTGACTTCTCATTCTGACCAAATCATTTTGTATTTACCTTAAATATGAAGAGCATTTATAACTTTTGGCTTCTAAAACTAAATGAAAAGTGCATTTTTTTCCTGGAGACATTTTTATTCAGCTTCTCCTCTGTAAAGTGTAGTTTCCAGACAGCAGCATAAAAGTAATTCCTGTTTGTGTCCCTCCCCACACAGCCCTGCCAGCATTACCCTCACTTAACACAAGCAGCTCCTCTCCATGGTGAGGATGTCTGGTATTTGATGCAGTTGAATTCACTTTATCCAGTGTGAGATACATTCAGCTGGGACATGTTTATATACACATCAGCATGTTTGTATATGCTGCAAGATCTAATATTGCCCATTAAGTTTAGCCCGTGTCCTCCTCCTTTGTCAGCAGCTCCACCGGGCACACTGATGTCAGTGCTGCTTCTGAGCTTCTCAAACTACTTGCTCACAGACTGCAAGTTATCTTCCAGGGGATGAGTGGTTCTTAATTTCCACTCATGACTAAGTTACAAATATATCATTGCTCAAGTTATAAGCTCCCACAGCGCCTGGCTTACACCTACAAGGAACTCTGTTACAATCTGCAGAGGTGAAGCTATCATAGGAGGAAGTGTCTGCCTACAGCACCCCGAGTTTTTCTGTCCACATCAAGTCTGAATGTAGCTTAAATTACTAACACTCTAGGCTAAGACTTGACATTTCTCTAAGCTTTAGAATTTATGCAAGGCAAATAAAGTGAAAATTACATTAAAACTTAACAGTCAGTTCATCTTTCCCCACCAATATTTACAACACCCTTAAAAAACAAACAACAAAACAACCAATCAAACCCAAAACCGTTCCTCCAGTTTGTGGAAAATACTAAACATCCTCATTCCTTTCTCCTTACACAATCCAAACTGTCACTCTTTTGCAGCTTTTGCTTCCTTGCTTGTCAAAAGCATTAACAAGTTAAGAGAACACCCAGTCATGTAGTTATACTATTAAAGAGAGTCAGAAAAGCAAATGCTTTTGTAGTAGTATTACTACAGTAGGATTAACAACAAAACCTGACAAAAATACAAAATGAGTCTGGGCAAAGTCATAGGATTATACCAATGCATTTAAAGTAGTATAATTTTTTTAAAAAAAATCCATTTGTGTGATTTATGTACATGTCCATCTTATGCAGTTACTGACTTTATCACATACATGTGACCTGAGTGACTCCATCTTCCTGGTCATATTGTCCATCATCCAGTTCCCTTAATACTCCATCACTGCTACTGAATCCTGGAAAGCCTCCATACTGGGAGGATCCCTCCTTGATCCAACTCTGTTTGGAAGGAGATAGGTGAAACTCATCAGGTGGTTGGCCCATTTCTAGAGGGCAAGAAGTAGCTGTGTCTAATCCAACACTTCTGCTAGACACTTTGCCTTTGTCCTCCCCAGTAACTTGTCTTAAGAATTTCCTCTGGAATACAAGAGATGTTGAAATGTTAGCTTATTTAGGGAGAAAAAAAACAAAAAACAAAAAACCTAGCCAAATACTTTGCAATGAGTCATGCATGGATTGAATGGGAGCTGCATTTTAACACAAGGCAGCATTTAACACTTTCATTTAAACTAACTCCTTCAGAGAAAAAACCTCCAACAGATACATCCACTCTTCTCTCATTGACTCACAGATCCACAACCCACCACATACAGTCTCTGGCTACTGCCCCCCTCAGCAAGCCATTCTGGTGAGTCAGTGGATGTTGATCACATTGCTGAGCACAGCTCTCTCTGGGAGATTCAGCATCAGTGCACTGTTTCATAAAGGTGAGAATTAAACTCCATCAATACTGAACTCTATAAAAAGAGGGTGGCCTGACCACTTCTTAGGACTGAAGATTCCTCACTGATCCATCTCATGGTGCAACTGAGAAGATTTCTCATCCTCCCAGTTCTGCCCATCAACATCTTCAAAGGTCTCCTCAGATAACGGCACATTCCTTGAGAATTGCAGTCAATTCCCACGGTGGGTCTATGCAGACAGGAGTCAGTGGCTGTTCTGTACAGACATCTGAAATGGGATCTGCAGAGTCCTTGCACAGGAAGAACTTGGTATAAATACAGTCTGACATTAGTTCTGGGATTGTCTGATATCTTTCTCATAGAATGATGCACGTTGTTGAATGACAGTTGCCAGAGTCAAAAGAGAAAGTAAGCAGATTGTGATTTCTGCAAATAAGAGACTGACCAGACTATTCCAAGCGTCCTCTGAGGCATCACAAATAAAAGGTTTATTTCACTGCAGCATCAGGAGCTACCTGAGTTACCCAGATCTACGATGATGTAGCACCTCCAGGGACAGTGTCAGTGCCCTGAGCCACAGGAGAGGAACATGGTCAGGAAGGCAGCAGTGCTAAGATGAGCTCCCTGTTCGGAGCCCTGCTCTCAGCACAAGCACTGCTAACACTGGAGATGCTTGCCAGGGACACAGCCCTGCCCACAGAAGGAACACATCCAGCCACAAAGGAATCCTGCCTCAGCACAGAGCTGCACTTCAGTGCGTGAAGGACACAAGCACTTTAAAAACAAAACCAGGCCACAAATGCTTTTACCACGCTTTGGTAAGTTTGTGCCTCTCTTCTACACGTTTCTGAGTTTTTTTCTCAAACCCTTTTGAAACAGCAAAAACAATGGACCATGTGGCTAAAGGAAATGTATGTAGGGAAGCTGTTACAGGAGACATTGGGAAATCAGGCTAAGGGGAAACAGTGTTGCCTCAGGAGAAACAAAAGGAAATAAGTTTTGCCTGGATGGCACAGCAAGAGGATGGAAAAGTCTAAGGGAAATAAATGAAGAAATAAGAAAAGACAAACAAGCAGAAACCCCTCAAGCACTGTATGGCTCCATCTTGCATCTCCTCTTCTGAACTCCCTCTGAAAAGCAAGTGATATGTGATGAACAGAGTTTACTGAGACAGTACAGCCCTTGTGACCCAAGAGGCTTTTGAACCATTATGGAAATCATAAACCAGGTCATAATGCCCTACCCCAGAAATATACAAGAAGGCAGAGATGAGCTGCAAGGACACAAAACAAACTCTCTCAGAAAAGAGACCCTGTCAGGTGAAGAAACCACATAATGTCAGGGTTCCCCTCAATTTGTACTGAAGCAAAACCTCCTTTAGAAATAACAATGCTAATTACAACCCAACTATCAACAAATATAACCCTGAACACACAAAGCACTCTGTGCCCTGTGTTGCCCCTCTCCAGAATGCAAGTCCAACAGCTGTACCTGCCTGTGCGGCAAAGCTGCTGCCACGGCCAGACCCTGGGGAGAACTGCAAAGTCGTGATGCAATTTTTTTAATTTAAAAATCGTAGGTATCTGAAGTATTTCTCTGTTTCAAAAACATCTTAAGTTGTGAACACCAAAATTTTTTTAGTAACAGCTTCAAGGTAACATGAACATCACTGAAAAGATACGCACTACAAATAAAAAGGAAAGTGTCATGCCAAACAATATACAATCACAGGAATTATATGTTTTTACAAAAATGTTTGTAAGGGTTCAATAAAATAGTACAGCTGTGTCGTCCATGTCCAGGAGACTTTTCAGTAAAAGTTATTTAAACAACAACAACAAAAATGTCTCTAGAGCAGAAAGGAATGCTTTCAACTTTCAGTAGTTTATTTTACATCTGAAATTTAGGTACTTAATGCAAAGCCATCGTGACATTCTATATCAGTTTGGTATTACTAACAAATCCATCAATTTAGATTGAAATTAAAGTAATATGCTGTTTGCCAATTCAAAGATTTCATTAAAAAAATCAATGAAGTAAAGAGATGAAAATTTAGGGGAAAACCAACATAACTGGCAAAACAGAAGGAAAAATGTTACTCTGCTAAACGTTTCAGCTTCAGCCCCAGTTACCTATTTATCCCATGCTAAAATGACCTCATCCTATTGAAATTTCCTGGTGGAGAAGTAAAACATTCACTGTTACTTAAAGAGCACACTTAGATACTAAGTTTATTCAGATTTTAAACACAGAAATCCTGATATAAATGGCTACACATCAGCTACTTTTTGTTTACTTCCAGTACATTTAATGCTTAATCAAAGGTTTCCTATTACAACAAATAAAAGAGGAACTACAAAACACACCATTTTATTTGTATAAACCAAAGCTGCTCATCACCTCATAACTGGGTGACAGAATTTTAAACTGTGAGCATAATGCTTTCTACTTTTAATTGAAACCACCTCTCAAAGATTCATCAGTTCCTCAATGAGGTTTTACAGAACTGGTTTGTAGTATGCCTCCTGACAGAATCCAGTGTGTTCCAAAACATTCTTTCAGAAACACATTAGGAAGGAAAGTGAAGACTACAAAGTCAGGCATGAGAGCAGAAGGTCTGAAAGCTAAAAGCTGAAGATGCTTTTGACACAGAAGGTGGTTAAAGGACAAAAAATTTCACTGGCAGATTTAGAAGAGGGTATGAATGGAAAAGATTAAGACACCAGCAAGGGAGACTACACAGAACACAGAAGAGAAAAAGCAGAAGCTCCATTTAAGTAAATGAGAAAATAAATTACAGTGTTCAAGAACTACATGGGAATTAAGACAAAAAAATAAAACAGGACTTGAATTGTGCATGTTGAAAGCAGTTCTTTCAGGCATGGAAGCACTAATTATCAGGGGACACAGTGAGAAGGAAGTTAGGCTGGAGATAAGCAAAAGCTTGGAGAAGAACAAAAAAAGGAAGAGCATATTTTAGAAACACTAAACAGAGGAAAACACAGATGATGGTTACAAACTAACAAGAAAGTAAAAGAGACAGAAAGATCAAATATGAATGAAGTTAGAGACTCATACGAGTGTTTATTTAGGATAAAGAAGCAGCTAGGTATCACTGCCTTACAACAATATATCAAGTTTGTAAAGTTTGGTGCTGGACATGAGCGAAAATAATCATAGCTTAAGACTGCTTAAAACTATCACAGGAAAACCACGCTGAATAGAGAAAGGTGGAACAGCTACTGAAGTCCAAAAATAACCACCATGGGATGTCAAAAGATGCAGCAAAGAAGAGCCCATCAGCAATTGACACTTTGCTGGCACAGCAGGATTTACTGCAACACTGACCAAGCAGAGTGTGGTGATGGAGTTACTGAACCCTCAGAAAGCACTTGATACAACCTCTGTTATGGGAGCTTCCCTCAGAAGGGACAAGGAGCTGAGGAGGTTCAGCTGCAGAGTTTTAAATCCAGTCCCACATTTTCATGCAACAGCAGCCTTCACCCCTTTAACCTGCAAATCACAGTATCCCTCGTACAGCTTGACACTTGTTTCTTTTCCAAGTGTGAAGGTTGACATTTTGGAGATCAAAACACTTTTCTTGTGTGCAACAGATACAGGAGTTCCATCAGAACATTTAAGACTTCCTAAAGACTCCAAAGAAAATACTTCCAACATAGCAACTTCATCCACCTGAGACTCTTAGCACAAAATAAGTCTTTAGCGTGCTTATGCTTTTCTCCATGGTTTAACTCAAGAGATAATCGTTGAGAAAAATAACTTGAGTTCTGCAAAAGCCCTCCACGAACCTGAACCAGTAATGAGTGAAATCCTGTTCTGCCACTTTTTTTCCCCTATTGAGAAGTCCAGTTTGTTTCTGTATCTTACCATTATGTGAAGTGCTAATTTTTTTATATTAATATCATAAATGTGTTACTCACCTCTGGTGTCTGCACAGCAGAACTCCACATAACAGGTCTCTGAAGAAAAATTACTTGCTTTGTAGCGAGATTTCCTTCACTAAAATTTAGAGAAAATAGTTTCAATGTTTTATTTGCAACAGTTGCCCCTAACAAATTCATACCTTTTAAGTCAACTTTAAGTTGTGTGTACGTAAGCCCATGAGTAAGAAGAGGACAGACTATGAAGCATTAACCAGTTTATGATTTCCTGAACAGTTCTGTAAACATATTTAAAAAAAAAAAAAAGAAGCACAGAGCTGGGTCAAGGTGATGCACTTAAAAATGTGCATAAATGTGCACTTAAAAATGTCCATAAAAATATGGACACACCAATAGCTTGTATTACTATGACTGCAGTTATTTAACATGTACACTCTTGAAAGTTTAAGTTCCAGAGTTTCTACTTTTAATCCAAGTCTGCATCTTTATGTCTGAAGCAAACATCCACTAGTCTTTCTTTAGCCTGATCTTCACTGTCAAATACAGCAAGATATTACTACCACAGTAATGCCACAACAACCAGGCCCAATCTCAGTAGATCCACAGCTTCAACGAATACAGCAATACTTTGTGGCATGAAACTTGGAAATTACCATTCTTTACTGCTAAATAAAAGTTGTTTTCTGGTTGTAACACGACACCTAACTGGCACTGAGGGTTAAGCTTGCTGCCTCCCCACCTATGGATGAAAGGACCTGGCTCAGTTTAAAGAAGCTCTACATCAACAATGAGATAAATGACTAGAGAATACTTTATTAAGATAAATAATGGAAAAAGAAAAGAGCAGCTTCAGTCCTAGAACTTTTACAGATTTTAATCCTGGTATGGTACACATGTAAAAGCAGCACAGGTGCTTTTTTTTTTTTTTTCCCAAAAAAGGAAATACTTGTAGAGCAATAAACATGACGAGGTGAAGTTTTTCCTCAAGACCTAATCAGATATTGCTGATATGATGTTTCAGAAGTATTACACTCTGAGTAGTTATAAATACATTAAACCTTGCAGAAGAGGTATTTTCATAACCTTTCCACCAGAAATACAAGTCACCACATTGATAGCATAGGTACTACAAAGCCCAACTCTGTCAATGAAAAACTGCAAGAATTTCAAGACCAGGATTCCAGAATAAGAGTTTAAAAAATTCCAGTGCTCTTCTAAATATCAGATACTACATTTTTATAAGCTATTCTCTCCCCAACTCCTGCTTCTGGGCAGTATTCAGCAAGAATTTTAGGCACATAAAGGAAAACCACTGTAATACTTGAGTAAAAGGGTGACTTCAGATTTAAGAGTGCACTAAAAACAAGTAGCAAAATAGAAACACCAAAGAAATGTAGTGAGTTCATCTGAAATATTTATGATTCTACCTATTCTATCAATCATAAATCAGTATTATGTATAACATTACAGAAAGAACTACTAAAACAATGCAAGGTTTTTACTTCAGTATGAGTATGTGACAAGGTTAACAATCATATACCCATTTGAGGTAGCTGATGCATGTTTCATGACAGGGCTAGGACTGAGAATTTATTTAACATTAGAGAGCTGCTCCAAGAAAAATCAGGGACTAAAACTGTTCCTGTGAGCTCAGGAAGAGTTCCCAGCATAGATTGCTACTCAGTACACAGATACTCAGATCAATAGGTGGTGATGATGGGTTTGTGACTGTGTTTGGCCCCTCCCAATCTTCCTTTCAGTCCAGCTGAACTCAGGTCATGGTATATCTTTGCATGTCTTCCTTGGATGAGAATAGAGAACTACCTTAAACTCCAGCTAGTGGGGAAAACAAGAATCCAGGAGAACAAATTCATTCATTTCCTTTAACTACCAAGGTTTCCTGCTCCAAGAGTCTCTACCTCACTATTCGCACTCATTAGAAGAAAATGTGTTAAGATATTTATGTCATTACAAGTAAATCCACAATCCTGTAACCTTATTCCACTTGGCTAGGTATTCCTCCCTGCCTCAGTTATGTCTGTTTTGATAATATCAACTGGGAAATCTCTCTTCTAAGCAAGAAGGCTGAGCACAGTCCCTGGCATGGGGAAGAGCCTACGGCTTATTTTGTAACAGTGTCTGCATTCCTTCAGAGACAAGGAGAAAAAAACCCAAACATTAAGCTACAGCTTGTACAAATTCTCCTGGAACAGAAAAGGGACATGATGGTGAATAGACAATAAGTAAATTAACAATTTTCTAAGTCTGCCCTTATTAAGATGCTGCACACGACAAAGCTGCTATGAGCTCAGTTCACAAAGAACTCAATGACAGCGGGATTTCCGCAGAATTTCAATGAGAAAAAGCACTTACAGCAAGGGAAGCTCCGTGGCTTCCCTCTCATTTCCACAGTCCCTCTTTGCCTCCTAAGTCAGGGCATTTTGAAAACACTGATTAAGTAGTGAGCCACGATAAATTAATAACCCAAGTCAGTGTTTTTGCACTGCACTGCTCATAGTCTGCCGTGCCCGTTTTCAGGGACTGCAGTAATCAGTGGAGGGAAAGAAAGGTCACTGCAGAGTCAGGCTGCTGGAGCTTTTGCCTCTCTCAAGAGTGGCGAAGACCAACAGAGACTCTTTTGTTGAGACTTCAGCAATTTGCTTGTCTGCTCATGCTGGATGGGCAAAGAAATCTGTCCTCTTACATGTCTGTAATTCAGTCCCCGAAAGCAAACATCAAGCTAGAAGCTCAGTAGTGCTCCAATGGCTCCAATTTTTACAGATCAATTTTTTTTTTTATGAACATGTTATTTACAAAGCAGTTCAAAGAGAGGTTAAAGTTTTCTAAAAATGAACAGAAGGAATAAGATAATAAATTTGTTTCATCTATTCAGTTTTTAGGGTTTTTTGCATTTCTCAAAATAAAGCTTTGCAATCCTCTGGAGCCACATACCACCTAGACTTTCAGTCATGAGACTAAGTTTAAAGGATCCATTTAATGGAACATTTGAAAAACCTTAGAAATAACTCAAATTTTCAACCCTAACATGTATGAAATTTTACAAACTCCTAAAATATCATAAGAACTGCAGGAGCACTACATTTACCTGCAAAGTATCCCCTAGATACTCGCTAATTTAACTCCTAAAGGGCTATTCATTTTATTCTTGCTATTTATCAGAACTTGGTATAATTACTGTCAAATTCTTGTCTTGGAGACATTTACCAATGAAGTAAGACCTGCATACAGTACAGGGGGCTCTTTACATCACTAATATTACTGTGGATCTATCTGCTATTCTTTCATGTTCTGCTTTTTTTGGTCTAAAAGTTTCTTTATTGACTGCTGGCACAGTTTAAATACCCCAGACATGGATGGATACAACTAATGGTGAGTGCATCATACGCATTTTTTTATGCTCTGCTTTCTTATATTCCCAGAGTAAAAAAAGAAGAATCACTATCAGGAGAGGGCAACTTCCATGCCATGTCTAGTGTGCCGACCAAAAAACAAACGCCAGACCCACAGTGCTTATTTTTCACACAACACTGCACAAAATGGCCACTGTGCACATTTCAAGAATAACATTTACACTCTTTGTAACAGCAAAAAGAGCTTTTCAAGGCAATGTTTCCTGCATCCAACATGATTTAGCCATTGACGTAGGAGTTGAAAGACTAAAACAGGTGTACAGAGTGTTGCCCCCACCTGAGACAGGACAGTGATCTGTGACATTCAGCTATCACAGCTTAATGCTTTGGGCATTTTATTTTATATTTTATTTATTTATTTACTTTATATGTCTGGAAAAAATTAAAAACTTGAAACAACAACAAAACCACACAAGAGCAGACATAACAGCCTCGTGTGTTTTTTTTGAACTGTTTGAAATCCTAACCCTGCAAAAGCGTGGAAAGGAACACATCAGCGCATGGCAATCCTGTCACAGCCCAGCTGGTCACACTCTTGGTCTGCAGACAAGCAGTGGGCACAAAGTCTAGGAAGAGATCATGGAAGATCTGAAGTGATGGAAAGTTTTGCAATAAATAAGGGGAAAGCAGAACAGAGCAAAGTACTGCAGTGAGCAAAAACGAGTATAATGAAGATTTTATCAAAATATTGTGCATAAATTCTTTTGTAAATAAATATGATAACATCAATTTGTCAGATGATCCCACAATGTTGCTTATTTTATTTTTTCAGTGTTTCTGAAGCCTGTTAATATTCAGGCTGAGTTTTGAGGACAGAGTTCCAAGTCTGGTAAAAAAACCCAGCTGTTGAGCAGCATAAAGCATCCTTCTTTATTGAGCCATTTAACTCGCATTCCTAGGATAACCCACCACCACCACTGTAATGGCATCTTTCACATCAGACACGCAGTAGCCATCCAGGAATCTCTTCCCCTCTTTAAATGCCAACGTCAATGCCTAAAAATAGTAGTTATCCATTGCTACTTAGCCCATGAGGACAGGAAGAGGTTAATTTTCTGACTCACAAATTCTCAATTCCTAATTAGGAATTCTTCATGGGTCTTGTCACTTTTTTTTTTTAAGAAAATTGAATAGCTGTATATGAGATATACTACAGGCACATAAAACATGATTCATCCTATTTCTTCCAAGATGAACTCACAAGCCACAGTGGGATAACAAGTATCAGACACTTCATGCAGACTCCTACCCAACCATTTAGGCCAGAAAACAAGTGCTTTTTATTAGTCTGAATTATTCTAGTGTGGATACGAAACGAATCCAGCTTCAGATTTGGCCAGGATGTAACCCCCTTTAGCATGAACACTGCTATGAACGGGCTGGTTGTTTCACCTCTAGGATGTAACACTACTTGAGAAATTTATCTTGCTGGCTGGTACATTTTCTTACTAGTTCAAATACTAACAACTCCAACCTAATCAGTTAGTCCTTTTTCCTATTGTTTTTTCTTCTAGCACTTGGCTTTTTTGCATGGGCCCTGCCTTTGCTCTGCAATCTGTGAGGTACAAAGCAGCACCATTTGTCCTGCTGCAGGCACAGACTGACATTCCCAGTGGCTGAGCAGCAGCTGCTCGGGACATTCCTGACCCTGTTCATCCAAACCCTGCAGGAATGGGCTCAGTTACACTGCTGGTGGGACACAAAAGTTGGTAGGTTAAAAAGTCCCTCATTCTATCACTCACAGCACACCACGACTACTAAAATCTCTCTCCCATTCTCCACTGACATCCTTCAATGATTAGATCCAGATTGTGAAGACTTACTCTCAAGCTCTAAGATTTAGCCAAAAATTGCAGCTGATTACAAAAGCCAGGCTCAGTAGTTCACATACTCTTACAAGTTGCCATGTTCAAAGCTAATACACTTAGACTGCAAAATTATTGAACAAATTACAGGAGAACCATTTTGCTTTGTATTCTGGAAACTGCATCTTCCAGAAGAAAACAAAACAGAGATCCTTATTAAAAAAACAAACAAACAAACAAAAAAAATTACCACAGAACATGCCATATTGTTTTACCACTACTTCTGTCTTTGCATTTAACCAGTTGATTAAAGTCAACTATTAAAAAAAAAAAAAAACCACAGGCAAAAACCCCCAATACATATTTCCTGACCAGAAAAGCCACCTCCTCCATGCACAAGTTGATTTAATTCCGTGAAATCACTTGAACAAAACTCCCACTTTACTGCAGGAGTTTTCTTAGAACTTTTCATTCACATCTTTTTCATGCTCTCTTGATTTAACACAGTGAGGTCTGGGATTCAAAGACTACTCAAGTCATCCACTCTTGTCGCAGTTGCTAGTGACCCCTAAGCTGTGCCTCAGCACATTTGTTTCTTTTCAAATCTTGGCAATCTTAATCTAACTTAAAAAAAAAAAAGATGAGAGACAAAAGAAGCATTAAGAACCCTTAATCCACTGCTTCATTTGCCATTTTTTTTAACTTGATACTGTGCTGAAAAGCACATTACTTTGGGGGGGTGTGTGTGTGTGTGTGTAAAAAAAGTCTAGAACGTTATGGGGGATCCAGGTGGGCTATTTAGCTCTTCTTAAAGAGTAGGCAGAGTCACCTCAATCATCTCAATAAGTACAACAACCAGAAAACTGAAATCCAGTAGTCTGGTACAATATTTGAAGTGAACCATAATGTCTATATTAAAAGAAGAGAAACAACCCAATAACTTGCTGAATTACCACATTACCCCCTCTAATGTGCAATAACTACTGCATGACTGTCTTGTGACATGACTTCTTCCATCACCTCAACTAGTCATTCACCAAGGTCCTAAAATTAGTGAAACATTTCAACACTTGTTTAAACTTGAAGCACTTGAGTTACCCCATTGCTGGGGACCGGGTATGTAGGAAAAAGTCTTGTAAATAAAATCTTTTAATTTTTAGATTTACACAACATATTTTAAGTTTAGAATTAGACTCACTGGAACCAGTAGACCTAGAACATCATACTAAAAGATACATACAAAAGATAGTCATAATGCTACTTACATCTTAAGTTTTATATACATTTAACATTAGCATTTCCCTTCCTTTTACATTTAAGGACATGAATAATTACTCAATAATTCTGAGACATGTACACCAAAAATGCTGCAGACTACAGTGCGGGTACCTGTCATGTCGTACGATGGGTGTGGGCAGGACACAGGTCAGGAGCCATCCAAACTCAGCCAGCGTGTGCAATAAAGGTCCATAATCTGTTTTAATTTCACACCCCTACATTAATAATTATAAAAAGTAGTAAAGAGACTCTGTACAGATTTTATTTGCATTTCTACACAACTACAACTCCTCTCTCACTTTTAGTGGGACAATCCTGTGAGATGATAAACCATCGTTTGGTGGAGACTCACTATTTCAAACTGAAAACAATCTGAAAGGTCACAACTACAAAAACTGAGGAGAACCATTTTTTAACATTAGGTATGAGCCCTGATTCAGCAAGACATGCAGTTCAAAGCACATCTCATTTGTCCAGCTTGTCACCATACTAGGTGTCCATTATGTATTTGTTTTTACTTTAGATATCAAGAACAAGCATCTCACCTAGCACTAAAATTAAGATTTTGGTGAGGTTTTTTTGTTTGACTTTTTTTAACATACAAGCTTTATATTGATTCTTTTCACATTGGTAAACATATTTATCATTAGATATTTCAACATAAGCCCTTAATATGCTCCAACAATGCCTAATTTCAGATGTCATTGATACAACAATCCTATAACTAACATATTTTTAAAAGTTATTTTACTGCTGTAGCCTACTACAGTTATCAGGGAAACCCAAGCCTTTCATATTTAGCAGTAACATTTTAATAAAAATATATATCTGAAAACCATACTCAATTCATTATAATTTTTCTCCTGTTTCTAGTTCTAGCTATCTTCTTCCTATTCTTATTTAAAAATGCTTCAGACTACCAGTGTGACCTGCACTTGCTGGAATTCTATCTAACATTGGTCTGAAGCACACACAAAAAAACCCAAAACGTTTTCTCTGGTGGCTGTATTTGTTGGTGTGATCATTTGTAAATGGCAGGCCAGAACCCCTCCAGCATATTTCTTTTCCGTACATTTACCAGTGGCCACAGACCTGACTTTATTTTTATGATTCAAGGCTTGAGTTTAGCCCATGCAGGTGGCCTCAGGAAACCATCCTGAACGTTTATCTAATATTGGTACAAGCACCCTAAGGAAAAAAAACAAGAAAAAAAAGAAGTAGGAAACAGCATTGCTAAATAATCACCAATTTACCTCAATGACTGTCCATTGTTCAACAACTATTGCATCATTTCCTTTCCTGCTGGAACCTGGAACCCCAGCACCTTCTTCTTCATAGATAAATAATCCTTCTAAAGATTTGGGCAAATAGTCCCCTGTGAACATAAACAAAGTTTTAGGTTGATATACTACCAAGAAGTATATTAGGGATGTCCCCCCCCCACCACTGAACTCTGAAGTAAAATTACAGGAGTTAGCAAACTCAAATTTGTGGTTATTTCTGCATCTCATTATAACTTTGAGTATGCAAATCAACTTAATATTCAAATGCCTTTTTTTCTATACAAATTGCACTCTGAACAATTTAATTTTCTCAGAAGCATTAACCCCTTCCATGCTCCCATCAGAATTCCAGTTTCCTGTACTCAAACACATCTCCTGGAGAGGATGGGCACAAACCCTCTTTACTCAGCCTCAATATCATCTGCCTGACAACAACCGTGGCTTCTGCTGCAGTGGGAGGGAATGGAGATAATGAACCATAAAGGGCAAAGCCAAAGTACTGCTGCTTGAAAACATCAATGGCCACAGGAAGAGCCTGAAACACAAGTAATTGTAGGAAGATTCCTGATGGGAAGGAAGTTTCCGAGCCCAGCTCCCTGACTCACACGTCAAAGCCCCAGAGCATCCGGTTGGCCCAGCCTAAAGTTGTGCATCAAATACTGGTTCATTTTCTGGATTTGCTTCTCCCAAAAACCTTCAGGAAGCCTTTTGTGGAAAAACACCTTGACAGCTGACTAACTTAAATTTAAACTGAACTTATACATTAAAATGACGTAATCCTCAGAATACTGGATTTAAATCCCCTCCCATCCTGGATGAGAGATGTTATTGCCCCGCTATTAAAGATGTGGTAGTTCTTCATACAGAGAGGAGCAGACAGATCTTCTCTATGTGAGGAATGGGAAGACTGTAAAATTTGTTGGACAACAGCTGCAAAGATTAATTTCAACAGCTGCCAAAACCAGCCCTCAGTCAACTGTAACAGATCTCCAGAGGGTTCTTTTCCAGCTCTAAAAAAAAAACTGTATTGAAAACTAGGAGTCCAAATTCTCACCTCTCCTCCCCCCAAGGAAATTTTCTTCTTCCACTGACTTGAATAAATATAAGTAATAATTTCAGAGCAAAAAAGATGACTATTACAAACTGCATCATTAGACTGTTTATGTGCACAAAATATGCAGTTTGAGAGGGAGAAGCTGCCAAATTCCATCTGAGGTAAATCTATGTCAATGAGTTCATGTGCCTCTGACAGCCACTAAGTTTACTTTATTGCAGAGCTACAGAAATGCAGTGATTCACACTCAAAGTTACAGAGAGCATTGAAAATTGAAGAGTTGCCATTGTTGTCAGGGTTTTGTTTTTGAAGAACCCACATCATTTAGCTTTTAAAGATTATGTTTTACTTTTCTTCATTTAAGCTCTGCCTTGCAAAGGAGATGGTAAATACATATTTTAAATCAGTATTAACACAAAGAAGCGTAAGATGCAGTAAATATAACAACTACTCCAAGTCCTAGTTAATTCTGCCTTCCTGGTATAATTTATATAAGAGGCAGACAAAGTGACTTAAGAAAGTAATTTTAATAATTAATTATCTAATGCTCTAGATAATCAGCCTGAGCACTGCAAAAACTGTTTAAGGGCACTGAAACCTTTTTAACCAATGTTTTACAAGACTTTCCTCCACTGTAGCCCTTTATTTTGCCTGTTTACACTGAACTGACATAATTAATTACACAGGAACACTGACAACTTGCAACTTAGTACAAGCAAGACATGTACAAATTCAACCAAAGTATCACACTGGAGAAGTATAAGGTCTAGGTTTATTTTAATAAATGTTGTTTGACAGTAGTTAATAGTTTCAGAATTTATTAATCAGGTCAGTTGGCCTTGGTCTGTACCCCTAACACCAGGGTACTACTACTTTCTCCTGTTTTTTTTCCAAGCAATTGCACAATAGTGGCTTCCTACTATTTTTTGTCAACTGAATTTCTGGCTTTCAGACAAAAATCAGTTCAAATCAAAATGGAATCTCTTAATTATGTATTTTACCAGCAACAGTTTTACAGTTCTAGATACTCTGGCCAGCAAAGAGCTTCTGTTGTCACCAGTGCTACAGCACTGACCCACAGCTCTGCCCAAAGGCAGGATTTTGGGCTCAGCACGGTGTGCAGGGGCCTGGGCCAGCAGTGGCACTACTGACACCAGGCTTGTCTGTTAATCAGGAGAGTGAAGGCTTGGAGCTCTCAAAGAGCTGGTAGGATCTCTCCAGAATAAGAATGGGTATCCCACAGAAACTGGCAGAACGAAGTAACTTTGGAAATCCTGTGGCCCAGAGGTCTATCATTTTAATTGCTCTGTTATATCAGTATGATTGTCAACTGAGCTGGCAGATTGCTGCAGAAGAGCACAGGAAGCAGGAGGGACCAGGGCAGAGCTCTGCCCCAGCTGTGTGAACAAGTGCTGGAGGATCTGCCTACAGTTGAGTGCAAGGACAGAAACGGGTTTCTTTAAAGTCCAGCAGAGAGCTGAAGAAAGCCAAGAAAAATGGAAAGTCTGACTTGGGTTTAGTGGTACAATAAGGTTAATGAGAACTCAAGGTGCTCTTCTGTCTCATTAGAAATATTTGGAGTGCAGCACCGTATCCACAGAGCAGCACAACAGGAACATCACAAACATCCATCCAATGATCTCCCCCCTGTCTTACCCTTTCCTTCCAAAAAAGAAAACCAAACTATGGGTTATTTTGTTTTATCGCTGCACTGGTTTCCTGCTTTGGAAATTCTCAATTTGATAAAACAAATTTCAAATACCTAAATCTCTAATTGGCCAGAAAACAAATCATTTCCTTTTTAGGTATCAGACTCTACAAAGTTACAATATACTATCTGAACATGCTTACATATTGACCTCCAGACCAAGAAACAAAACATGAACTTATTTTTTTTTCTTCCAATATATGTAGTTCTACATAAACAAGTAAAAGCTTCACTATATCTTGGGACTGTACTCACCTTTAGAAGTTTCCCAGTGCACAAAAGAATCAACTAAGGACAATCCTTGTTTATAATAAAATGTAGTTAATTCTAGCCAGTCTGCTTCCAGAGTACTCACAACTGGCCCCTTCCTGGTTACTTTCATAGACAAAACACCTTCATGATAGGTCCAGCAGGTGGAATCCTCATCAAAAACATTGAAGACTGTATACAGCTTGTCTGACAAAAGACAAGGAAAAATTATTAAACTCTCCAAGACAATGCTCCAAAATTCACAATATTACTAATCTTATTCCAATGTCATTTTCTAATTCTAAGCAACAGCTTTAATAATTGCTTCCTGATGTGCCTGTACTCTGCTGAAGACCTGAACACATTCAGAACAAGGTGTGAGAGCAAGTATGCTTTGGGATACAAGGAAAATGTGAACTTCCTACACTTGGGGTGCCACTGGACCCTTCAGGTAGGCGGGTTTTGCATCAAGAAAATACCTAAGAGCTAAGAAGATCCCAGTGGAAACAGGCTTCCTTTCTGCCACTCATGAAACTTCTGGCTACAAGTATTTGAAATTACAATAACCAATGACAATTTTCTATGTTTGTAAACCTAAGGAATGTCTTCTACAGTATTGATTTTTACCCATTATTTTCTGAAAGTTATTCAAGTACTGGTGTTAGTTGCCTACTGCAGTTTCTCAGTAGTTCCTGGTGATCATGCAAGTTAAGCAAACAAAACCATCTCCTCAAATCATCTGCTGTGTAGGTATTAATACAAAGCATTCAAACCAGCATTCAAAGATGAAAATTTAGAGATCCACAGCACTTCAGGAAATCACTGGTACAAGTTATAAAGTCCTAGCTATATAAATGTGTTCCATAAATACACTTGTGTTTCACTGCTGTGGAGAAATAACACAAAGCAGTTGCCCAAAAATGTTCTGAGATGGTCTAATATCGCTGAGCAGCCTAAATCAATAAAAACCAACCTCTAAACACAGAAATATTCACACTGCCAAAACAAAGATGGCTTTGTAGTTCAAGTAATCTGAATCAATACATGGAAGAAACCCTGTGTTCTGAGAAGTGTTATCACACCCACTGCAAGTGACATCAGGTGCCTGGAATAAGGTGAATTCAGAACAAAATTCTGAACTTTCAGTAAGAATGACTCTCCTTTCTATACCATTTTATCCTCTCCACAGGTTGTTATATTAGTATAAAAGCATTTGTCCTGACAACCCTTAATTTCCTTTCCCAAATACTGAAGTGAGGTCACTTATTCTTCCAAAGAAAGATAATTTTTTTCCAATACAACTATTCAGTCTACCAGAAGTTTGCCTCTGCAAGCAATATATTAGTCAAAATTGGATGGAATAAATTAAAAAGTAATGCAATAGTAAAAATTCACATTATGACCCTGAAATCTTGGACACAGTTTGCCTCTTTTGAGCAGAGCTAACTGGAACTGGCATACTGACACAGCAGTACATACATACACACTTGTAAGACCTTCCTTTCAGAGAGAAGCCTGGCATGTCCCCTCTACAGCTTCTCAAAAAAGTTTCCTGAGAGCACTGCATGTAGGGGATGCACTGGTTGCTAATCCACCCACTCACACCCATCTGCACAAAAAATATTCTTGAACAGAACCAGTTTTCTGCTTTTTCCTTGTGGGATTTCTATTCCGCCACAGATACCAAACTCACTATTTCAAGCTGTAAGGAAAAAGTTAAGCTTTAAAAGATTATGCTATGAAGGCTCACTTGTAGAACTGCTTTTACTGAAGTGTTAAAAATAAGGACACTGATCATCTCTGTGCATGCAGTCATTATTCTGACAGACTACAAACTGGGGAGGCTGCTTTACTTTTAACAGGAAAGTGAAAAGGTTGCTTTTGAGAGCAATTAAAACATGTCTGGTCCATCAGGGAAGAACCTATTATGTCAAAATGCAGCCTGACATGAAAGTTTCATGCTGCCTGCTTTCCACACAATACTGTCTTGTGTTAGTTCTCATGCTTCAGATTACACTTCTTCCTGCCCACCTTCTCCTCTGAGCAGCCTGGAGGACTCTACCCTTGAGTACCACAAATTAATGTGTCAGGCAATCTCTCAGACCACACTAAGCATCTCAGACTCTTCTACAACTAAGTTGTCTACCTCTGCACGAACATTTTTCAATTCTGCTTTCTTTTCCTGTACTCCTAACGCTTACTTTTCTCTAGTAAATTCATTTTGTAGCAATTATCGTCTTTAATTTCATGGTCAATGCATTAATTTAGGTGATCCCTTTTCAGGGAGCTTCTTGAAGGCATGTTAACCAGAAAGAATCCATTATGAACGGATTTGCCTGCTGCACATGATGTGAGCTGGCTAAAAGCATGGAAAATCACAGCTCTGGTTGCAAGGGGCTCTCTCCATTGTCAGCTTTGAAACAGGCACAACTGGAGTCACAACATATTCTTGGAAATGTTTATGGTTTAGCATTAAGTAAAAAAATCATGTATTTAGGAAAACGTTTTATAACAATTAAATCCTTCTAAGAGAAAAAATTTTTACTGCCATATGCGTGTAACATATTTGTTACACACATGCCAAGCAAACAAGCTACCTGCTTGCACCACATTTCAAGTCAGAATTACCCTGCAGGTGATTTTGGGGGGCAGTTGATTGCAGGTTTGCCTTTTTCTTCAAATTACAAACTAGAATTTTGATAGTACATTTATAATATTCTACATGAAAACTGAAATATCATTTTAGTGTATTACCACAGATCACATGCGTAAAGCAGAAGGTAAATATTTCTTCTGCTTTTTTAACTGGCTGCTTTTTTGGAAATACACATGCATTTATATATGCATATATAGGGGCATCATCCAAAGCCAGTATTTGATAGAACAGCATGTTCTGTTTTTTTCCATCACCTTAACAGCTCAATAGAATACCTTATTTCTGCAATAAACATGCAACATGAATTACCATCTCCTTTCCGTGGTTTAGAAGGGCTGACTTCTTTTCCAAACTGGAAGTCTGAATCCTCCAATAGTCTGCTTTCTCCTTGCATTTCCTCCTCTATCCCACTCTCAGATGAGTGACCGCTCAGTGTCCCCTCATTCCAGTTTTTATAGTTTTCATCAAAGTTTTCTCTCCTGTGTTCCCTGTTTCTTCTGCCCAGTGTTGCTTCCAGCTCTGCACTTCCATCTGCGCTTGTTCCATTGCAGGCTTTGGGCTGAGGAAAATGTTGTGTTACAAATCCCACAAACTTCTTTCCTCTTTTAGCAGCTTCGTTAACCTACAACACAACAGAAATTTAGCTGCAGAGTCATTTTACAATTGCATGGAACTTCTTAAAACTCCTACATGCATGTTCTGTTTAACTGAAGTGCTGAGGACATGCAAACATAAAAGGGTACTACAGAAGGGTGGCTTGTCTGACACTGTCCATGCTTCAAAGTAAGTGGAAGTTTTCCAGCATGTATCTGGAGTCAGGCCAAGAAAGGTGGCCAACACTGGTACTGACTTGAGGGCATTCAAAATCCTTCATTTAGAACAAACCCTAAGTATTTTATTTACTGTGCCACAGAGATAAGCAGTATAATGGAGCAATAAATAGTATTGTTTCTTTAAATATGTGATACAGTCATACTAAAAATACTGACTTCCAATACTACAGAAATATCTCTTTGTCATGTGCCATGATTCATCACCCCCCAGTTCCCTTGGAGGCTACTCAACTTCATTATTACTGAGAATAGTGAAGGAGCAGAGAAAGGAGGGAGCCAGAAGCAAATAATCCTCTTAACTCCTTCAGCCAGTGGTGTGTCTTTCTCTCCGCACTGAAGTCTCAATCTACAACTAACATCTGTGCCACCTGTGAGATGTGTCTGTTCTTGGAGGTGTTGTTTTTTTCTCCTAGGATACGGAGTGCTGCCATTTAGGAAGGTGATCCCACTGCCACCTTGTGCTACGAGCTCCCTGTGACAGAAAGCTCTCCCAGTTAATCCAAAAGCCCCGATCCAGAAAGAAGAAATCACTTGAGAAGTACTGGATTATCAAGTGAGGGCAGAGAGGGAAGGATCTTGATCCATTTAACTCACATAAACTGTTAATCACCAGAGTGAACAACAACCAAACAGCTGATGGTACAGCTATCTCTTTTCAGTACCACAACAGACTGAAGTGTTACTGCCCACTACCACTGTGTTTGTACAGCAATGATACAACCACTGACTGTATTGTGCTGCTGCTTCACAATCAATTTTAAATTTAACTAGCAACATAGGGAAAAATAGGTGATGTGATATGATAATCTTTTCCCTGAAATGCCACAAAGTCTTATTGATCCTTAAAAAACAGTAGTAATTTTTTCCTGGATTAATGGCTCAGTGTTTTTAAAACACTGAACACTTTAAAATCAAATTATTCTCCCATACTACTTCTGCACCAAATACGCTTCCAAGACAGCATCACTGCTCATTTCAAGTGTGTTTTTCCTTTCAATCTTTGGTACATTACACCACCAGCCTGGCAATAGGCAAAGAAGTGTGTGTAATGGAATCACACTCAAACTGAAATGCCTGCCAAAGTCAAAACAAGCCATCTAGAAAATTTAAGCAGCTTTGATAATTTCAGAGATGATTAAAGATCTTCAATGTGCTTTTTCCTCTACTTCTTTCCTTGGCAACTAATGTAAAAGATATCACTAACTCTTGTAATAACAATAGTTTCCTGTTTCAGCAAGTCTTCAGTTTTGCAGAGGAAGTTAAACACAAAAAGAACCAGAACTAGAACTTGCATTCCAGTGGAACTTTAGTTTACTTGAACTATGCAATGTTTTCACAAGCTGTGCCAAATAAATACTTAATACAGTTACTGCACATGTTAGAGTTCTGTTAAACAATGAAAAAACCTTTTTTAGATACTTTACTCAGAACAACACGAAACTTCAGACATCACACAAGCATTTTATAGAGATAGAGTTTGGGCTTGAGATTCTGCTGTTAGTGCTGTAACCAGCCAGTCTCCCAAAGCTTTACAGCAATCAACACCAAGCCCTACATTAGGAACATTAACTAGTGAAGAAAAAACTCTTGTCACTTTGAAAAAAGCTTTGTAGCTTCTATGAAATAAATGCAAAACTGAAAACACATCAACCACTAAATATAACTTACATGTAAGATAGCAACAAAAATATGAAGGAAGATGGGAAAAGCCTCCATTACCTTTTCTAACAGTTCTTTCACTACCTCATTTGTCAGTGTTTCATACATTAAAGGACATTCTTCAATCAGCAGCCTGGGGTGCCTTTGTCCTCTGGGTGCTGCATGCTTCTGGCTAGAACACAGAAAGAAAGCAGGCTTTGTCAGGAGTTTGCTGCTAACTTGGGCAAGTGCTTGCATATAGAATTCTTTTCTTTTGAAACAGTTATGAAATCCTGACAATGCTTCTTCATACTTTTTAGAACTCAGTGGGTTTTGGTGTCTTGTTCTGTTTCTTATGCAAAGTGACAAGGTATTATGTGTTACAGTGCCATGGTAAGAATATTAATTTTTAACAGGAATTTCATCTAAAGGCCACTCATAGCCATCTTTTCAAAACTGAGCTTTACTGATAAACAGTTCTGCTATTGTAATGAACTCAAAAGTCTCTGATAACACAAAAAATACGAATTTAAACTATACATTTAGTAAGCACAAAACAGCTTTGGTTTTGTAGAAAACACTACGAATAGAAATGGTCCTTTTACACTCAACATGCTGCTGCTTAGTTTTTGTAACTAAAGCAGAGTTGCAGCTGTCGTAAGAAACAGTGTAGACAAATACTAGAAATACAGTGCACAAACAATTACTGAGAGCTACACAGTGTTTGAATCTCTCAGACTTAAGAAGCCAACAAGCCCTAAATTCCATTTCAAGTTACAGAATGATACTCACATTTTATCTAAAGCCAGTTGCATTATTACTCAGGCAGTAATATTTAGTGTACGTCAATATTATGATTTGATGCTTCCTTCACATAACCATTTGAATTAGAAAGAAACATCAATGAGACATGCTGAAATATAAAAAGTTATTTTCCAGACAGTAGTCAGAGAAGGCGTATTTGCCCATAGCAAAACCAACAGGAGTACATAAGGCACCTGTGCAGCAAACTGTGAAGACACAGCAAAGAGTTCCACATGGAGGATACAAGGTGTCACCACTCACATACTCAAAGGCCTAAAGGTTCAAACCACAACTTGGTGAGGATGGAAAAGGCAAGTTGTGGGAGCTGCTACTGCTGGCAGTGTCAGCTCTTAGAAGCCTCAGCTCTAGAGCAAACATTCTGCTTTCCTACCTAAGCTGTTGCCCACCTTGTTTGCAGATGAACTTACAAAGGTTAAGCTGCATGAGCAGCAAATACCCTGACTGGACAATGCTTGTTTAGGCAATGGGTTTGACAAGTTACCGCAAAAGAACATGCTTTACAGAAGCATTACTGGAGTGGCAGGGGGCAGCTTCCAATTTACACCCTTCCAGTCCTCCAAATAAATGAAAGAAACCTTCACATGAGGACTCAGGAGTGAAGGGGAAGCACGACAACTTTTAATGCAGTAAGAACCTCGCTTTTCTAGTTTTTCAAAATAAGAACAAAAGTTTATATTCTGTACATTCAAATAACCTAATAGTAACATCCATGTTCTTTATGATCAGATGGTGATTGTAGGGCAGTGAAAACAGGAGTAATGAAGAAGATCATGGATCTGGAGCAAACTCTTGCATCTTCATCAGTGTCAAAATCAGTTTCTGTAAGACCTCTGATCATAGAATGATTATCTCCTTAAGAAAAAACCTAAACTCTCACAAGCTGTTCCACAAATTCAACACACATCGTTTTCCCTGAGAAAAGTGAAAACAAAAGTTTTGAAAATGAAGATAAAGCAGACATATAGTAATTTAAAGTAGTTTATTACTCTCCTACTGTTTTGGTTAACCTTTTATTTGCTGCAGGTTCTAAGACAGATGATATCACAGTTTGGATTTTTGTTTGGACATCTACTACAGCAAAGTAAACATCAGTCGGTTGTGTGCTTAGCACTGATTAAAAAACATTATTAACTTGCTCACCTTTCTAGACCAGAAACAGTTAACTTGATTCTCTGAGGCACTCATTTCAAACTGATAAGTTATCCAAGCTGAGCAATCCACTTAGAAATGGCTTAGTTAATGGATCAGTGTATTCAAATTATTTCCCCCTTACCTTGATTTTAATCGAGAAAGCACCACTCGATACATGTGACTGGCAGGGAAACTCCTTCTACGTCCAATTGGCAGCATAATGGGATGAACAGCTCCTACAACATATCCTTTGCTGTAATATTCTTCCACCTGAGATGCTATATCCAGCACAGAACTGATCTGGATAACTTCTGGATTTGATGAAGCTAAAAGCATTGAAAGCAGAAGAGAAGCACACGATCTTATGTACATCCATATACATTTCAGGCGAGTTTCTTTTAGGTAAACCACACAAAACCCATCCCAAGGCATTTACTAAAAAGCTACGGTTCTGCTTATACAAGAAAAAGCAGATTCAGAGATGATTCAATAGTATTCAACCACTTGAAGTCACTATTTTTACAACTCCGTATGATCTATTTTTAACGTACTTGGCAACATATTCTGTTTGATCTAGGTTTGCCAAGCTGATTTAAGAGCTGAGTTAACATCTAAACACACAATAGGGCTGAACTTAACAAAGCAACTATTTTGTCCAGCCAAAGCCTTGAACATACTGATGCAGTACCCTTCAATCCTAGCTTTGAGCTAAACTCAAAGTATGTTCCTATGTAACACATCTAAGCCTGCAACAGCTGATTTTTCCTAAATTTTTTTTTCCCCTCAGAAGTCATCTGTGGAGTGCAGGTTGGTATTTTTACACAGTGCCAATTCCTTTTTCCAATAAACCTAAGTACACATCACCTAAGTAAGCCTGTGGTGTCTGATTTCTATGGAGGATCCCCGAGTCCCTGCAGGAATTTTCCATCAATAGGCAACACCTCGGTAATACGTAACTGTTGGGGAAAACTACACAGATGAAGGGAAAACTTCTTGGAGAACCTTTTGTGAACTGTCTGATGCACAGCATTTGCACAGAGAAGATTCCATACTGGCACTGTATGTTCTGCTGCAGTCAGTCTGATGGGACAGTAATTCCTGTTCCTCTTGCATACAGCCGGAATTGTCGGTGCTTTCAGAGAGCAGGAAACACCCATATACAGACAGTAACAGAAGAGTAATTATGCCAGCACAGATTTGCCAAAGTTTTCATCTCCTTCTGGAAAGGGATGATATTTTGCCCTCAGCAATACCTCCATCCCATGACTCCGCTCCCAGTAAATCTGGGAGACGTACATATTGAGATAAGCAGCAATGATGCAACATGATCATCACTGATTTTCCAGGTGTCTTAACCCCTTTTCATTAACAAAGTTCCCCTCCTGATGTACTATCAACAGGCAGCCAAAACACTTTCACCAACACCAGAACTGCAGCTAACTTGAAGATGACAACAAAACAGCTACTTCATACATATTCATGTTATTCAGAGTGACAAGAACCTCACAGCTTGTCATCTTAGGGGGCTGCATCAATGTTCCTCCTCTTCCCTAATAGCAGGGTTGTGGACAAAGCATAAAACACTCTGCTTCGGTAGGAATATTTAAACTATCCCTACTTTTTAGTTAAAATGACCTGGAAAAACAGCAGCTGTTTCTATAACTGAGATATGCCTCATGATTCAGACCCTGGAATTTATAATCACTGACAGGCATTTAAAAATTACACTTCAGAGTCCACTGCTCCCTTTTCTTTCTACTATTCAATCCCACCAAAATAAAAGATAGGCTGTAATTTTCTTGCTTGGGATTCTCCTGGTGCAGATCATCCTCCATGAAACTAATTTTTTACAGTGCAGATGGGAAAATTTTGGGGACCAGGAAGGGAGAAGCCAAGGTTCAGTGCACTGCTAATAACTAGTTAAGATGCACAAGGACTCCAGCCAGCAAATTCAGACTGCAGCATGGTTGACCTAATCTGCATCACGGCTCGGGACAAGATGAGGGACTGCTGACAGTCTCTCCAGCAGGCTCATTTCCACTTCACACAGCACATACCTGATGAGGCACAGAATAAGGCAGACTGAATTAAAGTCACACACTTAGGGTTGCTCTGCTTTTATCTTGGTGCAGGACAAAGTTTCTGGAGGATCTTACAGATTATCAAGTGCTGATTTTCTGGTTTACGCTGTGCAAGAACCAGTGGCAACAAATCATTCAGGTAAACAAATGTTTGTAGGGGAAGATCTTGCTTAGAAATTGGCACAGAAGGAGGGTCATGAAGGTGTAACACAACTTGACAGCAGAGTGAAAACTTTGGTCTGAAGTGATAAAGGGATCTCACTGATCTTTCACTTAGCCAAAGGATATTCAAGTAGCAACAAGTACAAGAGTGAGTTGAATGAGGGAGAAGAAAAAAAGAGAAAGTCCAACATATTCTCCACAACACTTAAGCCAATCCCCACATTTCAGAAGCAATCCAAATTCAAAAATGCCTCCAAGACAGTATATACACTGGTTTTTTTATTCATTATCTTACCTCCATAAAGGAAAGTAACTCCTAGCAAAAAATATGTTAAGGTCATACACACACAAAGCTAGAAATATTCAACAGAATGTGCTTACAAATCCACTTGCTTACAGTCAGAAACCTATAAAGATTTAGGCAACTATCTGAAACAGATTTTGCTTATTTAACGTTCATAATTCCGCAGCAGGCCACTGAAGTCAAGCATTTCTGAATATCAGACTAAACAGAAGAAAAAGAATCTTTACTGCTAAGTTATTTAATCACAGAGATGCACGTTGATCTGCAGTTGTTTGATGTGCTTTTACTTTAAAAGTCATAACCACCTTTACAACAGATCCTTTGCAAAACACTGTCAGAAACTGTAACTTGAAAACACAGGAACATTCAGAACACAGGCTATTTAAGAACACTAAATGCTCTTCAGTCTCAAAGTTATCCTTCCTATTACCAGTAGATTAGGAGGTAATCCATGGACGCATTAGGCAGCCTAGCTTTATTTCCAGCATGTTACCACTACAAGTTTTGTTCTTCAAAAGAACAAGCCGGGAAGAAACCTTGTGTAAATAACCAGAACAACAAAACCAGTTGGATTTCAAGTACTTTAACTTAGTAGAATGTGTCTTCTATTAGTACCTTGCAGTTTTTCAATGGAAAGACTGTTCTATTTTAAATACAATGTTACCACAGTCCTTTAATTTAGAGATAAAACTAAGCAGAAGCCAAGTTTTGTTTATGACAAAGTTTCTGAAATTGCAGTAAGACTTACACTTCCTCCCTTTATCAAACCCTTCTAGCAACTGCATTTACTTTAAATCCTTGTTATTAAGCATTTCCAGTAAACGGAGTTGTTCTAAAATGCAAGTTACTATAGAGTGACTGCAAAACTGAGCTGTCTGTTCTCCGAGGGCAGCCATCTGGGCTTGTTTATGTTTTCAACTTTGTGGAACAGGGAGTTGCTCTGTTAGAGACGGGACACCCTCGGGAAGGAAGTATCCCACAGAGCACTGTCTGCCTCTAGCTATGCATACAGATTTTGTTTCATTTCAGTCACGATTTCAAAAGACTATTCAACAACTACAAGTAAAGCACTTGAAAAAAATAGTAAGATGAAACTCTAAGAGCCTTACAGAAATATCCACAGAGAGTCTGGGGTGGGCATGAGAGGGGAAGTTACTCCTAGTATACAACTAAGGAACAGACTTACTTCTGCATAAAGTAACAAGGACAATGACAGCCTGTTTTCAGAAGTTGAGTGCATTTAAAAAAAACTGTTACTCAATTAAGGTTCGGGCACAGTGTATTTTCTGAACCGTCACACTGAATTCAGACCACCATTATTCAAAGCGAGTACGGATGGCAGTATCTGACTCACAGGAAACCAGGAAAATCTCTAACAGTTTTAGCCTGCTTCCTTAACAAGGACAGTTGTGTAATTTGGAGGGTTTGGGTTGTTAAAAATACTTCGGTAGTTTCCACTGTAATTTTATATAAGTGAGGACCTTCGTCATGATTTGTGTTTCAAAATAAGAGTCTTACATTTTGGCTGGCTGTGCTAAAAGTATCTAAGATTCACTGTAAGTCACACAAGACAGAGCTAAGTTAAATGCCGTCCCTTATCTCAGAATAGTAAACATACAGCATAAAAAAAAAAAATACCTTCTAAAGTAAAATCCAGCAATACATATTCATAAGCAGAATCCGTCTTTGTTTCAACTTGTGGTCTCTTCAGTGTAGAAAAGATTTTTCCAGGGCTGCTATCATCTGGGTCTTCCAGCTTTCTCAGTCCGCACCCCATGGCAAGATCTGCAAATGATTAAGTTGCAGGAAAAGGTGGGGGGAGCAGCAAGATCTGTCGCTCTTACTACAGGAAAAAGAAAAAGTAACCAAATAATTCCCTTTGATTTTGTTGTCTATTAGCTGTAAATCCAAAGAGAGAAAAAATCCAGTTCCCAAACAGAAAAGGGAAGGTACTTTCCATTCATTTTTGATATCGAACCCGTAAGCCCGTGATGATTTCAAGCTACAAACTTGGTTAAGAGGAGGTTTGATTTCGCAGCAACATTAGAGCTGCTCCAAACTAGCAGAGATTTTCCATGCCACGTCAATTTACAGCCAGCCCCTATCAGTGCTCTCTTGCAGAGGACACCAATAGTGCTTTGTTTGTCCTTCTAGACTGACTGGGTGAGGGGGGGCGGGAGGGGGGGGGGGAAGAAGAACTGAAAAAGAAAGTTAGAGAGAAACTTGTCTGTCACTACTTACCTCCAGAAGTTCCCAACTGCAGTAGAAAGTCAGAGGGGAAAAAAGCAAGTTAGTCAGAAAGAAAGAATGAGAAAAGAGCCTCAACATGGTTGGAGACGAAAATCACTTCCAGAGAGGAAGTCAGCTTCAAGAGGAAATTGCTTCTGGCATCTCAAAGGGTAGAAAAGCAAATGAAAAGCAGTTTAGTCCTTATTTTAGATTTCAGACTTTGCCTCCTATTTCCTTTGTACAGGAATGTTCTTCCAGAGGGGGAAAAAACCCCCAACAAACAACAAAACACATCAACATACTGTAATACATTGTAAATACTTAAATTTATGTAGTAATTTCTTGTCCAGAAAAATCAGTAAGAATCTACATCACTAAAATTAACTTACATAACTGGTTTTGAAAAACACCAAAAAATGACACTGAAATATTCCTCATTCTAATGGGAAAGACTTTTCAACATTATATACGAAAAAAGTTACAGAACTTTGCTTCCTATTTTTCATGAGTAGTGAACAAATAAAATCCTTTCCTCCTCTGTTAGGATAACCTCAGTTGCCACAGCCACAGGCTTCCAACACTGTTTCCTATATAATTTTTATTTTAGGTCCTGAAAATTTAGTATAATTTTAAGGGTTCTCATTACTCTTATATTAACTATTTCAAGTCATTTATAACTGTATTAACAGCCGATACAAACCATGATAATGCATAGAGAAAAAGGAACGGTGATTTATTTTCTAAGGCCTTGTTACTCCCAGGATGACTTGCTAGAAAATTCACCTTTTTATTTTTAGACTGCATCTAGAGAAATTCAGAATCATCTGGAGAAAGCCAAAGATTCATAATACCATTTTAGATTAAAGGAAATGCACATTTGAATTCAAAAACCTTTTCTGCTTTTTTTCATTGAAATATATTACTCTTCTTAAAAATGGCAACATTTTCTTTAACAAATCACTGCAAGTTAGGCATTAACAATTTGTGGGATTCTGTTTTATTGGAAGAAAAGTGATCTTTTTATTTAAGTAACTTAGCAGGATGATAAATCTAAAGACTATACCCCTTTCAAATACATATTATAGCTTAAATTTACTTAACTCTGGAATAGTTGGGACTGAAGCTGTAATTATCACATACAGTCTTTAAAAACAGGTTCCTGGGTGCTGAAACCAAGAGGAAGGCCCTGAGTATTGTCATCTTGAATAAAAACTAGGAAAAGATTCCTAACAGGTAGAATTCATCATCTTCCTGCATGCTGTGTTACACATAAACTGCTCCCAGTTTTCAGTAAAGGTTATCCCTGAACTGTTGCTATACCAGCCACACCTGTAAACTGTCCACTCAGCCCTGAGACCCCCACTGCTTCATTCCACACAGACTTGAAGATCTGCTGTAACTGCCTGTATAAAGCCATGGCACGACTAAGACAGCTGCAAGTAAAACAACTTTTTTGCAGCACTAGTCCAGTTGCCAGCAGGCTGTCTTTTCAATTATTTCTTTTGCTTAACATAGCTACATTTTTAATGAGGCCAGAATATTGTATTTTGAACTCTTTGTGACAAGGCTTACACAATATTTCCACCTTCTCACCAAGATGGGATTTTCCACAGTATAAACAAATTTATGACACCACAAAGAAACAGTTACAGATAAAAGCAGTGGTCCTGATTTTGTGCAACCCTAGATTAGTATAAGGAGTTATGAGCTTCCAAGTTGGAAGTCAGTCAGCAGTTGTCACTAGACTGAACCAGTGAAACTGAAGACTCCACATGTCAAAACAAAGACAAAACAAAATCATCAACAACCAGCAGCATCCCTCACAGGAGCGCAGAACTGCATCAAGGCAGCCAAAGGACTCAGGAGAGAAGCAGGATCACAAGATTCTTGGATCCCAGAGCTGCTTGAAGAGCTCCCTGAATAGTTGCAGTTTCCTGTTGCAAAGTGGATACAAACTACAAAACAATCCACTTGCAGTGATGCAAGCTGCAAACATGCTGGAAACTGGTATCAGAGAGGAGCAAATCCCTAAAAGTGTGATTCACTGATGTGCTGCAGTCACAGTATCCCCACTGAAAGAGCAGGTGACTCCTTTATTGAAGCTTAATGTAATTTTTAGACTTTTAAAAAGGCAAAGATGGCCAAACAAAGGGTCAATGAATCCAAAGGAACTATGCCTCTGTGGAGGGCTTCCAGGAGCCCCCAAGAGTTTTTATTCTGACAAAATGGAAGAGTGATGTGAAACCTGCAGAAGAGTAGCACACCCACAGGAGTGTGTGTCCAGCACTGGAATATTGACTTCTGCTGGCAGGGCAGGCTGAGAAGCAGCAGCAGTTCTGCACAATAATTCTGACCAGACTGTGAGACAAACAGTCTTGCTGTCTATCCACAGCTCAGGGTTGTTCCTGCCCTTTGTTCATGATGCGCTTCGTTCCCTGTTGTCTGTGGGAGGGTTGAAAACATTTGCAGGGAGGTATTTTTGTCTTTTTTGTTACATGACTGAGTTTGCTGAGTGGAAGGACACGATCCCGTGCTTGGAACTGCTTTGGAACTCCCCATGCCCCCGTTCCTGACTCCACGCTAAGCTGTTACCAACATTACTGACACTCAAGGCAGGCTCTGTGTCTACAGCATTGGTACCAAATCCAAGTGGTACCAGCACCCCTTTCTGAGGAAATCTCTCTTGCCAGAATTGTAAAGGTAGCACTTCTTGGGGTGTCCAACATCTGTGATAAACCAATGTGAACACAAAGCCTATTTACAAGAACGGCTTCTCCAAAACCCACCATGACCTGCAGAAACCACTTAATAAAATAATCCAGTTTAAACTTTGCCTCTCCAGTACACCTTCAAAGATCAAGAACAGGAAATAATACCTGACAGTAGTATGTTTTTTTTTCCAAGTCATCTCAGTTTCCATTGATTGAAATCATGAGACATACGGAAAATCATGAAAACCGTGCAGGTACACAGAAGATTCTCATTGTCTGCATGCACACTGTCCAAATAAAAGCTAAAAATAATAAATAAAAATTCAGGGAGATGAACTTACAGTCATTTAGTTACTAAAGGATACTAAAATTCAAGATTATCAGCAACTGAATCTGCAGTTCAGTCAGCTATACAAGTGTCCATAATAAATGTTACCTGTCTCTTTCTGATTAGGATACTGGCTACTAAGTTAAAAGCAATAGGAATCATACCGGTTAAATGCTGCATTAACTTCAAAAATAATGAAGAGAGGCAGTATTATAATTTTAAATTTCACAACATGAATCAATGAGTCAGTAAAAGGGCTATAGAATTTAAGGGGTATTATAAGCATGACAAAGCTCCTGCTTAGTCACACGATTTAGAACTGGCTGAAGATTGCATGAGAACATCACCCACCTCCCAGCCCATCAGGCCACCACGAGCAATACATCTGCAGGAAGGTTATTCACTCAAAACATTTGAGCTTACCTGGAATATATTCACTAATACAAGCTGTATAGACTTTGAAGATCCATTCCCAGTCTCAAGGTTTGTGCAGTGAGCATCAAAAATGCAAACACCTTAAAACTCCAATTACTTAAAGAATAAATTATTGTTATGCATTAAGATTTCACTTGGACCAGAACTGATTCAACTAACACAAAACAGAAAGGATAACTCTTAAGTTCCTCTGACAAAGTCAAAACAAAATATTTGTACCAAACATGTTTGCTACTTGGGGTAGAATATTTGCATGTAAGAGCATAATTGAAAATAAAAAAAAAATTAAAATCATCATTATTATTGCCTGTAGATCAGCCATCACTGACACAATGTTTTTAAACAGAGGACAGACACATTAGTAACACAAAAAGGGGCAAACTGCAAGCACAAGCTAAATTAGTCATATTTCTCCAGAACCTGAGGGTTCTCAAACAGCTACAAGAATTAAAAGCCATTTTAAACCCCCTAAATATCAGTCATCTCAAATTGCAACATTTTTGAACTTCAGATCCTCTCTGAACTTCTTTTCAGGTTTACTTCCTCTGTTTTATGACTGAAAGCAAATGTAAAGTTTTTGTTTGGGAGAGAATAATGACAGAAAAAGTAAAAATTCTATGAGAAGAATTCTGCAACTCAGTTGTCCGGTATTTTTCACAGCTCTATCCTCAAAAACAATTAATTTCAGTAAAGCACTGACATTTCCCCCCCGCCTGTGGAATGAGTTGATTAAAAGACTCTAAGAAAGCATCCCAGTTCCATTATGAAGGCTCTTGGGTTTGGCAACTTGATTTTTCTTCATCCCAAATTTTTTTCCTTTTTAAGGAATAGTTTTGTGAGTATGACAGGAACATGGTCTTGTAAACGTGTTAACTTGAGCGTAAAAGTCAGCTTTTATGTTACAATCTTGAAATTAATGGTCTAAAAATAATGAACACAGATGACAATAGTTTGCTTTTGCAGTCATTAAAATATAGTTTAATGATCAAAGTTCAATTCCATTTTTCATGTGGTTCTAAACCCATATTTAACTACTCACCAACACGACAAACACAAGTTACAATCCAAACAGTAGATACAAACCAGTTGGAATTAAACTTCCAGCTACCAACTCAGAACCTTAGTAGAAATTCAAAACTATACAAACTTATTGCTGTATTACAAGCAGTTGCCATTGAAAGAGCTTTTGACTTTTAAAATTGCTAACAGTTCTCTAAAATGAGATCTGCAAGTTGACTAAGCTTTTATTTACATGCATCCACAGTCTCACTTATCAAGGCTGCAGTAAGTACACCCTCTGTGTCGGCAATACAGTATCAAACAACACAGCCACACGTTTGCCATCAGCCGAAACCATGTGTTCTAGAATGAAACTCGAGGGTCTAGATTTGGATTTTCTGTATAACAGCTATATAAGGATTTGTGTACAGGACTGCACACACTACATTATATTTTATACACTTAAAATACCTCTTAAAGTTATGAATTTTCTATTTCAATAGGAAGCATAAGAAGTTTCCATACCAAACGAATTGAAACAACTATAGTACCTTCAACATTAAAAAGACACAAACCTGTTTTACCATAAGAAGCTATTCTGAAGCCATACAACCACATATTTTAAAACTATGTTAACAGAGAAAAACACTTCAAGAGAGGCATGTGTTCTGCTAGTTTCTGCTCAGTACTGTTGGAATGTTTACTCAATAACTTAATATTAGCTGGTTGAAAAAAAACCAGTTTCAGAATGCAAAGAATTGCCAATTTAAAATGAAAAGCGTAAACAGTTTTTCAGGGAGGATGAACAGACTTCTGATGTGTAAGACTATAAGCAGACTATAAGCAGCAGGAACCAAAAAAGCCAGTGAACTAGAGAGTTCTACTTAATGCAAAATGCATCCACTAAACACACCAAAATACAGGAGATGGTACCTTTCTGCCTGTCCACAGGGGTTTTATCCAGGGTTAGCTAATGGAGAATGTCAGAACCAACCTTTTGTCATGGAAACCTAACATTAAATAGAGAGTGTTTACTAGAAGTACTGCAACAGCTCAGTAGAAAACAGGAGATACCAACCAGGTCTCTGAATTCTAAGGCGTAGAAGCCAGAAAATTAGTGTGCTAATACATGAATGCAACAGCCAGGGCACGAAGAGGATGATCTACTGTTACTGAGCGTCCCCAGGGCACAGGCCTTATCAGGTACATTCCCTCCTGGCACACCTGTGAAGCCTTACAACTATCACTGGGAAACTGCAGAAGGCTATAGAGAATGTGGCCTTTTCTCCAACCCCCAAAATCCTGACTTGAACATCTGCAGTTAACTAAATTCCTCTTGTATAACAGCACGGGAATCTCCCTGTTATGGAGAACTGAACTGGCAGGAGAATACTGTGCAGTGCAAAACAACAACCAAAAATCACGAATGCCAGGACATCAAGGTAACAACCACCTGAGGAAATGTAGTTCTGTCTCAGTGCATATATAACTCCATGACAGGGATTCACAAGTGGTAAGGCAGTTATATCCCAGTTGTGTCTACAGAAAGATTCAACTCCTGAAAGGTTCAGTCACTGCTGACTGATGTCAGGCCATCACTCTTGGTAAGCACTCAGAGGAAAGATAAGCTACAAGAGCAGTGAAGAAATCTCAGTATTTCAGTGACTTGCAGTTCCTGGAGAAAAGCCAACTGAGCTTCATCTTGGTATCTTCTGGGTGGCTTAAATCCAAATGAAGCCTTGTTAAGAGCTGGAGACACAACCCTAACCAAGAGCACCTCCAGACTGCTGTTACAGACCCCACAGCAGAGCACTGCAGGGAACAGCTGTGTGCCTGATCCTGAACATCCTTACAAACAATCAAGTTTGCATGCAAGTAAAAAAACTCTAAGAGATCTCTAAAGCAAAGGCCATGGGATCAACTCATTATCAACAGTCTAACATCTGCATCAGTTCAGGGAAAATAAACTACATATTGTGATTATCTAAAATAAAGCCACAATTTGATGACTTTTAAGTGACTGCACAGCATTTGTACACTTCTAAGCCATTAGTTCAAGAGATTTCCCTCTAAACACTTACTAAGTTACTAGTCACTTTAAAATTTACTTCTTGGATCTCTAAAGCATTACTAAAAACAGGGAAGTCATGTTTGGTAAACAAACGGTGGCTTCCAAAAGTAAGGACTAAATCTTCTGGAATCCTGGATCAAATGTGTGTTTCGTGACAAGAAATAAGGCTCCAACAGAACACATAGCCTTTCTTTGGCACCTTTAGAGAGAGCTTCATTAAAACAATACTTACTATGGAAACATTTTTCCATGGAAATGAATTACTGTTTGGGTGAGCTAAGATTTTTGCGATGTATTTGTATCAATGAGTTTTAAAATCTGAAAATGAAACAGAACTGATGTGTTTAGTGGTACAAACTGGAGCAGAAGTGTGACAATCTACAGCAGATGATGCCCTTCAAAAATAGGCTGAGCTCTTCATGTATCCAACAAATTGTATACCTTTTTTGATACTTACTGGTAAAACAATCACCCACTGCTACTATGGTAACAAGTTTAAAACAGAACCTCTTAAAATTTTATTTTTGTATGTTTTTCTACCTAGCAGAAGGTGGAAGGTCACTTGAGGAAACTTGCAAGCAAGACACAGTACATGGACTCTCCTTTTACAACAATTTCAAAACAGCATAAAACCAGAACAAACTCTAACTGATCACGAGAACCATCTTTAAACAGATTTACATATTACACATGGATTATTCACTGACTACATTGCTCACTTGGTAACTTCCCTGAACGATTAAAGGGAAAAAAATACCAACAAAACAAAGCCACCTGAAAAGGGAACTTGCAAATTATTACAAATCAGATAAAAAAAGCCTGAACAGCTCAAGAATATTTTACATACATGAAGATGTCAGTACTACAGAAGCAATAAGACACGGCTTGCCCTCCTATTAACTACAGAGGCTGTATTTTCAACCTTTGACAAATTTGGCTTTTTTAATACATAGAAGGAATCTTAAGGTGAGAGGGTAAACAAAAAATTATCTCCCTGAAGTTGAAAATAGTATTTCATCTCAACTTGTGATATTGCCAGGGAGTTCCTAATTTTCATACAGACAACAAAAAAGGTCAAAGAAACAAAAGAGAAGTTTTCAGTGGTCTTGTAGCGCAAGTAGTCAAGTAGCATTACCTTTTCCTATAGCCAAAAATGTACCATAAAACAAATAATTATTAAACAAATGGTCCAAAATTTATTTTAAAAAGTTATTCCCAAGCACTAAAATGACACATAAGTAAAATACCTTATAAAAGCACTGAATATTGACTGCAGAAAACTTCAAACTAGACAAACTGTTTTGGAATTGAAGTGAAATGCACATAGATTTAAATAAGCAGATTTGAATCCACAGTACTGTATCTGTGTATCAGAAATCACCATTTTGTCCTGTAAAAGGATTTATATTAAGAAAGTGCAGAGTCAAGTCGTTATCTCATGTGCTTTTACCTGATCAAACCACAAAATTTCCTTCTGTGGCTTGACAGAAGGAAGTGGTATATTAACTGAGGCACTTGCAGGCAAAAGTCACAAGTTAAGAAGAACATTCCCGACATGTGATAGGCACGCTAGCAAAGTACAGGGCTAAAAAAAAAAAGTTTACAGCATCTGTAGAAAACAGTCTAAGAATGCACTCTTCCATTCTGTGATCTTTCCTAGGATGAAAATGATGACTTCATGCACACTGAGGTTTCAGACTCACAGACGAAGGATGTGAAAAATTTCTTCTCACAGAACGTGACTTCAATTCCTAAAGAGAGGGAAAAACACTGTATTGTTTCTTCTATTTCAAAGTGTGTCCCATTTACTAAATTAATAATGCTTCAATGAAAAGCTACAGTCCACTGTGATATTGCATCAGCTAGACAAACTTGGTTCAAAAAGGGAAAACAAATTTCCATTATGCACCTTGATTAAGTACATAGGGACAGGAAATATCTTCCTTTATTTACAAGTATGGAATCTTAGAATGAGTTCAGAATTCTTTTACTTAAAAAATAAGCCAATTTTACTCCTTGATCATACAGCCTTACTAAAGTATATCAAGTTATTAAAGCATCTGTATCCTCTGTCTAATTAGATGGGGAAAATTTTTACAAAATGTCACAGGACAAAACTATTTAACCAAATCTCTTTTTTGTTTTTACATTACCATTCTCTGTAACAGATTAGAGCAGTGCATTACTACAGATATTTATAATAATGCTTACAGGAAGGTTTTAGTGGCTAACACCTTGATAAAACCTGAGCTGAAGAAGTGAAAACTGCCTTATTTGTGAACTGACAAACAGGCAATGGACTGTGCCTCAGTAATTTGTTAGTGCATGGCACTGACAAAAAGCAAGTTGCAGAAAACACAGCTCCTGTTTAGGTACTAGCACAAGCAGTTCTTAGAATACTTGTACTCTTCTGTTTATTCTTCCAAGGATACAAGTTTTCCTGCAATCTCTCTTTTTATCTCAGCTGTTCTACAGCCCCAAAGTCCAACTCCCATCTCTTTTACTCTCCTCATTTAACTAAGCCATATGACAGCCTCAAACTGTTTTCTAACCTTCTTACTAGCTCAGGCCTTTTCAGCACTAACTTGCTTTGTTTTGTTAAATGTAACTTTTCACTCCCACTTCTGCCTCTGACAGTTTCCTGATGCAACCAGCTGTAGTTCATGCACCTCTACTAGGATATTCAGCCCACTGCAATCTCCAGATGGCAGTTCCTTTCCATCGTCTACTGGCTCTGCGCCATGTTGTGCATTGCTTCCCAAAATTTCAAGGTTCCATAGTCATTAGTTTTCATGACATCAATCTTAAAGAACTTCAATCCCAAAGTATTTCTATTTTTCTTTAGCTTGGCTTCCATACTCATACGTAGAACACCAACACATTTCCCTTCTCTGCTGAGATAACTGTGCTCAGTTTCACACTGGCAAAACTCTCGTATTTGTTTAGAAGCCCCATCTGGGGATAAACCATAAGGGCACATGCACAGACAAGAAGTCACACCTTAACAAATAGCAAGGTCTTGCTACAAAATCAGTGGGCTGTTTAAAGCATCAAATAAGAAATGACACTGATTTTAACATGTGCAAAATGTGCATTCCTCCCCAGCTTCTTTTCATTAAAAGCCTGATGTTTTTAAAAGCACAAATAAGTAAGAGGCAGCTTTTTCACAGTAAAAGCATGATTGAGCATCTGCCAGAGTACAACCCCATGAATACAAGCTACTGTAAATAGCATAACATAGGGAGAATTATGAGATTTATAAGTACGTTACCCAGGAATGAGTTACACTGATTATACAGGATTTGTTTTATGAAGAGAATTATTAGGCAACTGACAAACTGCAGAGAGCAGGTAAGTCACGCTGCACACTAGGCTAGTTCTGAGCATGGTTTATCATGCACCAATTCATAAATAGCAACCATTGCAATGAAACAACTGACCCCAAGTTTTCCACAACTCGCAGCTGCTAGCTGGTATGCTGATGATGGATCTCAGCCACACAGGAAGGACTGGACAAGAAAAAAAATAATAAATCAGTACAGATAGACTAGAGCTGCCCAAATGCTTCAACAGTGAATGCTTCATAGGGTTGTCAGGTAAAGAGAGAACATACAGATCAGAGAAAACAAAAGAGCAAACTGAAGTGAGAACAAACTATTAGAATGGAAAAAGGAGTTTGTAAAGAGAACACAGAATTAAACAATATGAGAAAAAGCATGCCACCTGCAACTTTCCATGTTCATATCAAGTGAGTACATACAGTTTTGATGGAGTTTAAAATACCTGTTTTACAGGCAACAGACCTTGCTACAGCCAGTGACGAGCCTCTTGGCAGTCATATGACAACAACTGGAAGTTTATATTCCCATTTCTTAGATTAACATGACTTTAAACAAAAGGTTTATTCTCTGTTTCGCTTCACGTATAAATGAAAAAAACACCTACCTCTAAAGAAAATAGGTTGCAATATTTATTGTTCCAGATGGAATATTAGACAAGAATACGCAGTACTAGTATAAAATTACTGAACTTTCCCCCAAGTGGTTACATCAAAACTCTCAAAAAAAAGGCCTTTTTCTACTTGCATGTGTATATACACAAACCTTTATAAACACTCATGTATTTCAGTGTACAATACACATATAGAACACAAGTCTTACCTTATTACTCTTAACTGCAGAGAAAACCAGAGTGCACTAAGGTCAGTTAAAGTTACAGAACACTCACTACCCAAAGGCCATGGTGCCAAAGGCCATCATTCACCACTAAGATCTGAATACAAACAGACAGGAACTACAAAATAAATGGCACTGCTGATGTCAGCCAAAACATTCTGTTGGATACAGACTGTGGGAACAGCAGAACTCGGACAGACTAGACCCATGCCGACCCCCCAGCAGGTAACAAGAAAGCCAAAAGCATGAAACAAAAACCCCATCCACCTGGAAGAACCTTTTATACCTCTGCTCACTATTTGTAGACTGCAACTGTGTTGCTCAGCCCCTAAGGGGTCTCCCTCATACTGCTTTACCAGGCGAGTGTCTCAGAACAAGATAATCACCCAGAACAAACAAAATTTAACTTACAGGTATTTCTTCCAGGTCTGAAAGCAAAAAACACGTTTCAATTTTCCCCTTTAGTTTCCCCTGTTACTGTAGACTACATAGCTTTTACTACTAAACACCATCTCATACATATCCCTCTAGGAGCATCTGAACTTTATTCTCCATATTGGAAGGTGATAGACATCCAGAGATGAAAAATCCTCGCATTTGCTAAAAAAAAAAGTCACCTGTCAGCCTTCGAGAATGAAGGTTAACCTTATCTACTTGTGTAGATGTGAAAAAATGAAGTCATGTCCACATGTTCAAGAACAAAACATGCTATAAATCCCCAAAAGAAATTAGTTTAAGTAAAATATAATTGATGAGCAAAACGCATGATCACAAGGAGGAGAAGAGTAATTTTGATTCAAAACTGATCTTAAATACAAAATCCAAACCTAAAAGATTTTCTTCTAAATTTCCTTTAGCACTATTAAAAATTTTTTACTAAAAAATAGCATTTTTTTGATGTAACTCAACTGGTAAAACAGAGAAAGAAAAATTAAGAGAGTTGCTAGAACTGAAGCTTCCTTTGTTTAACTGTTACATGGTTTACATGACAAATGGACCGAGTTCACTTGTTATACACCTATAACAGCAATGGAAGCACTGGCTTCAAAATCTGTGATTTTCTTCAACTGGTATTTCATGCATTTTGCTTGTTCACCCTTGTGACTTCATTCAACTGTGACTGCGATGCAGGCTCTGTTTTGAGCTGCATTTGAACGCTGTGAGAAGTCCACAGCTGCCAGAGATATGTGGATACTGGTTGCAGCCATCCTGCTCTCACCATATCCCTTACAGCTCCAGGTATAAACTGCATATTTATTCCCAGTGCAATTCCTAATGCAGTAGAGGCAATTACAGATTACCTTCAAGGTGAAGTCCCTTCTTTAGGCACCTGCTTTCTCCTCTGTGGCCACTATTTGGCAGTTTTAAAGAGGCAGCTACATTTGTTGGGGTATTTTAGGAAGACTAAAGTTACCAGGCAGCCCTCTTATACATCTGGGGGGTAATGACACAACCACCTGCTTCATACAGAGCAGTCTGCTGACAGCATTTGCTTTTTTCCATCATTGTTGAGAGCTCAGCCACACTGACAGACACAATACAAGCTGACCACATTCATTACACATGGAATATATTCAAGCTCCTAGTGGGTGTGTGAAAAGATAACTTGAAACTTTAAAAGGAAGGAGTTGTATTTTAGAACGACTCATTACTATTTGGCATCATCTTGTAATGAAAAATAAAAATAAAAAAAAGAACTCAGTAAGTCTTTGTAAAGGTTGACTGTACCTGTGAATTTACTTGAGACCTGAACAGAGATTCAATTCTAGGTAACAAAACTTGTGAGAAAACCAGGAAAAATGAGCAGGAAATACAGTAGTTTATTCCAAGACAGCACTTATGTTACAGCCCCCTCTGCTGGAAATATTTAGTATATATGGTTACACAAGAGTTTGGAAAAAAATTCTTCCAAAAAAAGTAAAACAAATTAAAAATACATAAAAAAGACAGCACATAACATGGTTTTTATTTCACTCCCATTATTCTGCCACTTGCATCTGAATAGGCATCTTTCACAGAAGAGTAAGTGCTGTAATAACCACTGATAACTTAAGATCTATTATCAGACCAATCACAGTTCTGACATTTTAATGAGCAGCCTTCTTAATTTTGATAAAAGGACTTTATGCTGGGAGCCAAAAACATCCAACAACCTGCATCAGGTGATATGAAATAATGACATATTTTAAAATGGTCTTTCTAAACCAGAACTGCACAGAAAAACATTAGAGGTGATCAACTGGGACAGTTTTTCATGCTCCAGATTTCAAATTGCCACCTCTCCTTGACAAGAGGTTCAATCTAACGCTGAAAGAAAGGAATTCAAAGTCGAGACCCAGAGACAGACACAAGAACTTGTAACCAATATTTCAAAGAACTGAGTGAGGTTGACCATTTTCTCTCCAAATGTTTTTCATTTGTACTTTTCTTTGCATCTTAAATCTTAAAATAACTAGTTATGCTTTTACGTTTTAGTTTCTCCAAACAGTTCCAAAATAAGTAACACGTATGTCCTCTGTAACAAAGCTTCAGGTGAAGAAAAATCTCACTTGCCCTCCAATGCTTCCAATTTTCCTTATCATTAATAAAAGATTTTTGTATCCACACCCCTCTTCTCCTCCTGTCCCCCCTTCAACAAAGGGGACAGTGCATTGCTTGCTTTACCTCTCTTGGTTTGATACTCACAGCTGCAGGCATGGCTATGTGACTCTGGGCATAAGGCTGGTGATGTAGTGTTTGAACTCCATGATCAGAATACAGCTGGTATAAAAAAAATTTAAGAATTAGCAGAAAAAACGGTTTCATGATCTTACTTTTTTTGCAAGCCTTTCCCATGAATTTAGAATCCTTAAAAATGTCACATTTTGGGCCATGTTTATCTGAACTACTGACTTTTTAGAAAACACAATTTAAATATTTAAATCTGTTTTCTGCACTGTACTCAAGTTTGGTGAACTTCACTTATCTTCATCAGTGTCACAAATCACTTTGCCTGATAAAAGTAGCAGCTACTTTACCACACATCCATTTCACTCAGCTCCAATTGGAACAGTGTTTCAATGTGTCAGTTCACACATTGAAGTGTAATTCTCAGCATCAGCAGACTCACAAGGTATTTACACACAAATAATACAGATTATTCTTGAAATTTTACACCATTTTTCTGAAATTGCACACATTGCTTCCTTTAACATGAACAAATTGCCTGCCTGTAAACTAAGAGCACATAATATCTAAGTATTCCTCAACTAATTCTATTTTCTTAGTGCTCACAGATTTCACATTTCTCTGTACAAGTTTATATCTGATTCACAAAATAATAAAGGCACAATAGCAGCATTGTTAGTATTATAATTATTGAATAAATATCAAGACTTAGCACTTCCAAAAAAGAAGAAAACCCCAACAATCCACATCTTTATTAGTTCTGTGTCTTTCTAGAGAGATTAAATTACTTCAGTATGCCAGAATTTTCCTCTTATGATATCTGAGCTTCTCTTGGCAATAAAATACGTGTTAATTTTTTTAACAATATTTGATTACTGTCCTAATTTAACATCTGTTTTGGAATCCTTATTCATAAGCAATGATTATTTAAGAGAAGTACCAATTTACATAAAATAATGTGTTGTGATTAAGTTGTTCTGTAACCATTTACTGTCACTTTAATATCCAATTATGAAGAGATTGTCTTATTGTACATCAAGAATCTCTTGAGTAGTATTATAAATGCTACAGGTATAGAAGCAAAAAAATTGTAAACAATTTAATCATTCAAGCATTCGTAATTCATTTGGATCATGACAATATTTAGAAAAAAGCTTCTACTCACACAGAAGGAATTACTTCAGGAAACTACCATGGTTTGGGTATATTAACCCAGCACTCCAAAGAATCTGATTCCCATTTTAAACATTACTTGCAAATGAAACAAATTGACTAGCCCCTTATAGTGCTGTCTGTAATACACCTGTGACCCTCAAAAATATTTCAGAATCAAAGCATCCTCCGAGAAAAATGAGAGAGAAACTCTAACTTGAGGACACTTGAAAATATTTAACAGCAGCATGGGTACAGGAACAATTGGCCTAAGTGCTCTGAACAGCCAATGCTTCGATTACAAGATGGTCTTTTTCAATTGCAGACAAACACTTCTGCTGTCAGTACATTTTTTTACTTTTTAAAAATACCTCAGGAACTGCAGCTTCCATTAGGAGAGGTGGAGATATACATCCACCTTCCTGGGTAATTCCTATGGGCTGATAAAAGACTTCAGATGGTTGCAGATATAAGAGTGGAGGTGAAGAGGTAGGAGACTGAAATAAAGCACATTTTAACAAATTACATTATTTATGCACTATAAAGACCAAAAGTTACTTTACAGTCTTCTTTGCTACGTGTAAACGGAGTTAAAGCTTTAAAAGAAAGTGTCACATTTATTTTTGATAGCAAAAGAAACTAAGTGAGTGGGAAGTGGGTAGAAAGCTCAGGTAGGAGGAGAAAAGATATTAGTAATTTTTATATAGTTTTAAGATTTGCATTTTAGAGAGCATTGTTATACAAATCCTAAAACCTAACACTTCATCTCAAGATCACAACATATTACAGTTAAACCTTCCCTAGCAAAAATGTTACAGTAGCAGAATATTTTTGTTTTAAAATAACCCCCACAGTATTTCCATAACTCAGCACCCCAATTTCAAAGCAGCAGACCAAATCAGCAATTTCAAATTCTTCCTCCCATTTCAAGGGCCTGGGTCTAACTTCACCCTACTCACATGTCTACGTGCTTCTGCTAACAACACCTTGAAACATCACAGGAACAGTTAATTAGCTACTCATTTCTTGGCAAAATTTGACAGTTTTCATCTGCTTCTGACAACTTATTAGGTTAACTTATTACAAACTTTCTGCTAAAGTGAGAGGGGAGGGTAAGATGCTTTCTTCACATCAGATTTGTATTTAATGTTGTAATAGATGCTATTTTATGCCTTCTATTGTATCAGCAAATCATTTTGCTAAAATACAGCAATTAAAATTAATTTCAACTAAGTTGTGAAGAGTGGGAAGTGTCACAGTTAGATAAGTGCACCCTACCTTTAAACTAGGTGAAATGTAATGCTAAAATGCTGCAACTATGAACTGTATTTACCTGCAGAACAGACCACTGCCACTGACTTGAAAAACATTGTGTTGGTGCCTACAATCAAACAAAAATATGTTACCAATGTGATTAAGAACATAGAAATACAAACAGAATACCAGAACTCCTAACATACTAAATCACACTCTCAAATCTATAATTATTTCTAATAAACTAAAAAGAAGGAAATAGAAATTTTCATTAAGTTCCAAAAAGTTCAGGAACATGGTTTTATCTTTATTCACTCAGACTCTGATGTGGCCATTTCATAAGCTTCAAAAATATTTAAATCAGATTCTCAGCAGAGGTGTTCAGACCACAAGAATCAATGGACCCTAGAGGGAACATGGGAAATATTGTAGTTATAACAAAAAAAAAAGTCTTTTTTACTATGAGAGAGGGGTCAACTATTGGAAGAGGTTACCCAGAAAGGTTGTGGAATCTCCATCAATGGAGCTATTTGAATTCCAACTGGAAGAGTACCCAAGAAAACATCTAACCAGCAGGAGTTTGGCTTAGATGATAAAAGGTTGGTACTGAGCCAATTGTCTTGCAACACAAAAGAAAACTGATATATTATCATGTAGTTACATAAACAAGATAAACTGCTGTTTAAAGAAAGCAGTCAATGAAGTGAAAATGTGTTTGGTATCACTTTATACTACTTAATAACAAACAGACCCGTGACAGTGTTGCAAACAGTACTGCAAGGCTGGAGGAACAGGGGTTGTCTGAAAGCCCTTTTTAAACAGATACCTGATAATGGTATGTAGGAGACTGATAAACTGGAGGCGCCACCATCACAGGGGAACTGGAAACTGAGCGTGACTTCAAAAATAAAAAGTTACAAGTCTTAGTGCAGCAATTCCATAAATTGTCAGTCCTATTCAGCACAGCTCCAGAGCATCACAATGCTTTTGCAAATGCATTTACCAAGTTAATTTACACTTAAGATTACTCAAAGCCACTGTTTCTAAAGGCCTATGTTAAAGGAAACAACACTCTCCGGCATATTCACCGAGTTCTTTCCAGAAAACGCTAGGCCATCACTACCTAGAGATGGTAAAACAGAACTTCTCCTGGGGTAAGGCCCAGACTGATATGAAATATTCTGCCCAATAGGTCACACCAAGCAAAAGTCTGCTGCAGAAGCAAAATAAACTGAAGTGATATAAAAGCATGAAATAAACAGTCTAACATAAGGAAGCCATTTAAACATCTAATGAGGCACAGCTGAAAAAACTGGAAGTATGAGGGACTTAAGCACTGCACTCATCCTGGTCCCCAGAAAGGCACGTATACCAAAAAGAATTACTTACTGGCCATGGCTGCTGAACAGGAGAAACTTCAGATGTATGAAAATAAGCCACTCCATTATGGTAAACATACGGATATCCACTCGAAGTAGTTAAGTACATTGTACCAGCTTCTGGGGATACAGCAGTAGTTGTGTACATTGTACCAGCTTGTGGTGTTACAGCAGAACCTGGAATAAACATCTTAAAGCTTACTTACAAATAACTTAAACAACTTCTTTTTTTAGATGTGTACATCATGAAAAAAATAAGGGAAGATCATTTCTGATCTTCAGAGAAAGAAAATACTCCAAGGAAAGAACATGGAGCAGTGTGCCCAGTGCCATCTCAATTCCCTCTCAAACACAAAACCATGAAGGCAGATGGTCACAGGATGTCTCCACAGGTAGATAGGAAGGGACTGAAATATGTCTTCAAGTTTGACACAGAGTTCTGGAAAAACAAATACCACAAGACTTGTGGAGGGGAAAAAAAAAAAAAAAAGGAGGAAAATTAATTCTGTAACTGAAACTGAAGTCTTGAAATCACAAAGCAGTAATGTAGCACAGAAAAAAAAATCAGGAAGAACACAATATAAAGAAAATCACAATTTTTGGTTTTCCATCTTGCCTTGCAAAGGTGTGTCACCACAAAGGGCCATTTTACGGGCAGACAGAACACTGCAGAGGTCACCACTAAGCTCAGTGGAAGACCAAGAAGGCCCACAGTGATTCAAGAGCTTCTATTAGGACTAGGTTTGCCTATTACCTGGAAGAGCTTGAAGACACCTGGACACAATACAGCTGAAATATTATCCACAGACAGGTCAGGCTAAGATGCTTGTTAGGATAATGTGAAGAACAACTTAGAAAACCTAAAGGCTGCCCCAGCTCCAGCAAGCAATCTAGAACAGCACTTACTGACATCTCAAATGAGATCAACAGGATCCCATTGCCAACAGTCCTGTCCACTTCACTAACTACACAGTACATTGCACAGACTTGCTGCAAATGTTGAGAAGTCTCTGGCAAAGGAAAAGGAAATCTCCATCCAACCATCACCGGTAGTTGAACAGGTCAACAAACACAGACCTCAAAAGGACACAGCAGCTTGCTTCAACATTTTTTTTTTACCCCTGTTCCCTCATGTCTCAGAATTAAAAGACAGGTGTCTCTTTCCTATCAACATACACATTCAGCAGAAGAGTCAGACAAAGGAAGCACCCCAAGTCAAGCAACACAACTGAGAAAGTACAAGTCAAAGGTGGAAAGGGAAATAAAGCACTGGGGAAAAAAAATAAAGGCACATAACCTCTTGATGATGACTGAGCCAAGATCACACTGAATAACTTCTGGAGCAAAGAAGCCCTACAGTTGGAACAAAGGATTTCCCTTCCCCTGGGGAAACAATATCCCATACACTTGGAGAAGGGAAGAGGGCATAGCTAGACACAAGGGGAGGAAGGAGGTGGCAAACTTCCTGCGTTCAGCAGGTACATCTGCACCAACAGCATTAGGGTACACATGAACTACTTCTAACAGGTTACAACACAGGAACTAAAGAAAACTTCAGAATTAACCAATATTCTTTTGTATTGTCCTCAGACTGAAGATGAGCAAAAGGCTGGGCTTTTTCCTAACTCACTGGACTTTTCCAATAGCAGGCATTTACTTCCACGGCAAACCACTCTGAGCATATTCCATGCACGGCATTAATGGTACATCTCAGTTAAAAATGTATATTCATAATGACACACAAACAAACGCAAGAAAAGATACATACGAGCATTAGGACTTCGTAGTTGTTGTTTTCTTATTGCTGGACCAATATTCAATTTCTTATCCTTATAATTGAGTTTTTTAGCCTAGAAATAAAGAAAAACATTATTTTCTGCTTAGACCTAAGCATCTGAGAAGTGAAAATCACAAGTAGATAAGGCACTTATTAGGTTTCACCCTCCCTTGCTTTTTATTTACGATGCATTGCAAAAACAACCCCGAAAGTTACACTAGTTCCTTTTCCATCCTAATTTTAGACTGCACATACACAAAACTAATGATTAGTCACCTCAAGCATTACTTACTCCCCATGGACCCTCTTGATTTGCAGCTGACACCTATACTTGTCAGCAGATTTTTTTCTGTTTTAGCTCTCATGCATTTACTGCTTTTAAAAAGCACGTGTACATAAATGGACAATCTGAAGTATAAAGACAATTTTTTGTGATCATGACAATATTTTACAAGAGACAGGAATAAGAAAGACTATGAAAGTGCCCAGACTGTAAGGACTGAATGTAATGTGCCCATATTCACTCACAACTGCCTTAGAACTTCCCACCTATTAAAGCAACTATTTTGTTCAATTTGGGACTTCATAAACTAATAATAATTATAGCAAACGTACGTATGGTTATTAAAACAGAGAACCTATTAAAGCACAGATCAACTCCTGGAAAACAGATGGACATTTCAGTCAAACTGCATTACAAACAACATGAAGATGATTCCTCCAATCCAGTGTTTCACTGATGTGATCTACCAAAAGTTAGTTTTTTTTTTTTATGCATAACTTAGACAGTTGCGAGATATATCTAACCTGTATGGATTTCTGCAAAGCAAGAATACAGCAAAGCATGCAAAATTACAGATGATGCTACAGGAAGTGAAGAATAGGAGGAGAAAATGTGAATTAAAAAAAATCACTCCAGAAAGATAGAAACAAACACTAGTATTAATAGGATATGACCAGAAGGAGTAACCTGGTAAAACTCCTCAAGGTCTGTTCTCAACTTAGTACCTTAGAAGACTGTAACACAGAAGAAGAAATTTCTGGAGACATTACTCACAATAGAAAAGCAGGATACAAAAACCCCCCAAAATCAGTGCAAAGGATGATCAGAATATCATATGAAATAAATTCAAGAACACAAAATAAAAACCATTGATTTCCTACATAAAGTCTAAAAACCTTCAGCTTAAGATGCAGAAAGACTTAGACACGACAAGTTGACTATGAAATAGCAGAAATATGCAAAGATGAAAGAGGTGATAGAACTGTAGAGTGTTTAAATTAAAGGACTTAGAGCAGGCAAAGTAAGACATCAGTAACACGTCACACGGAGCAGCCTTTCAGTTATAAGAGAGGCAAATATATTAAACTATTTTCACAACGGTACTCAGTACCATTAGTGTTTAGTTTACAGAAATAAAGCAATAAAAACAACAGGGGAAGAAAACGATCTGCCTCAAGAAGTTCCTGTCTGTGTACTCTTGGCTCCACATAACCATGTTTTGAAAACACACTGGAAATTCCTTTGAAAATGTCTCAGCTCTTATTTTGAATTTTAATACACAAATTTCCAGAGGTTCAGAATTTCAACATTTTAACCAGCCTTATAAATTATGAGAAGGCAATTTGCAAGTCTTGGATGCCATCTCCTCTGGGCCTTTTTTCCTCCCTCCACCTGGATTCTCACAGGAACGAGTAAATCCTGACTGACAGATCTCTCCCATATGCTCCAACCAGAACATGAAGCATACATTACAAAAACTGCCATGAACTGAGGAGCTCACATGCAGCTGAAGGGCTGAACACGTCTCAAGGGAGACTCTGCAAGGAGTGTCAGTACAGTAACATAACTTAGAGGAGAAGCAAAAGGGACATGACACAAGCTTCATTATTTAAGACTTGAAGCAAACCTAATTGTCATTAAAAAGAATTACATCAGGTCTGACAAATAAATATGTCAAAATAAAAGACAGCAGTTATCTTCCCAACTCCCTGCAAAAAAATCCTGACAAAAGTAGATTTTCTAGTAAAGCAAATGAAAACAATTCTGCAGGATGAAGTTTTTATAACTCTGTACCTACTGTAAATCACATACAGAGCAAGAACATAAAGACTGGATGTCAAAGTCAAGAACAGTACCATGAACAAGCACCTTCCTTCCCTAGTTCCAAAACAGCTCAGTATAAATCTCAACTTGAATCTCTTTAAACCATTTTATTAACTATGAGACCAAACTTACCAGATCTTCAAATGTAACTTGGCAAACAGAGGACCACACAACCAGAGCTACTCACATCTAATGTGAAATTAATTATTTAAGAGATAAACACAGTGGGGACTATTGCTTACATCTTGTAAAATCTTCTGTGCCTCTTCTTGAGTTTCAAAAGTGACGAAGCCATACCTAAATAAAAATTACAGATGCTAAGCCTCTGAAGCTCATATTTACAAACACTGCACATTGCTAGTGAATATACAGCACAAGTCACATTACAAGGCAAATTAACAGGTAAAAAAACAAGAGTAGAGAGTAGAAAAACCAAAAAAGTTTACATTAACAACTGCATTCTTAACATCTTTCTTATTATATTTAAGTATACTTCCACATGCACTATTCACTGTTTTAAACTGAGTTCTTAGGAAAAAGTAGCAACGCAGGGATAGCGTTTATCTGGGAATTGTCCTTGTAATTCTTAACACGATTAGCATTTAAAAGCATTCTGTGGTGATCACAGATGAAGCAATTCTCTGATTCTTTGTGACACAGTATGCTTTGGACCATACCTCTTCCAGTTGCTGCAGTAAATCAAACAAGCTTTCTACACACAAGTCCTGCTCCAAACCCTCTCAATTCATTCCCAGAGTAATCTAGGCCATTCAATGTGACACTGCCTGTGCAAAGTATCTCATAATATATAATACATTTGTAAAAAACAAAAGTGCTCCTCCCGTACCTCTTCATCTGGATTTCAAAGTTTCTTTGAAAACTTTTAGTATTTTTGTACACGTAATTTTTCAGGTTCATGGTTCATTTCTCACAGCCAGATTTCAGAAAATATCAAGGTGGCCTTTGTCTTTCCTGCCAGCAGATCAGATTTTGCAATACAAGTTCTTTCCTATGAGCATTTCCATGCTGATTTGAGTACAAAGGTTCAGGAAGTCTGACCAGCCACACTGTTAAATTTGTGGCCTTTTCTTGTACTGCCTTCTCTAAACAAACCACAGTTCTGTGTTCAAAGAACAAAAACTATTTTCCTACTTGGGACCTTACCTATACAGAATTTTCATTCTGTGGACTGTCTGAACAATAAACTAATAAGACATTAATCAAACACCCAAGTTTTTAAAATCACTTTTCAAGGAGAAGCAACAAAACCTATGTTTGTATTTCAGAAGAAATCCCAGCACCATGTAAAGTAATTATTTTCCAATATATCTACTGAGACGTGCTGATAATCACAACTGCATAATTATTATGGGTTATATGGACACACATACTGCAAGTCTCATATTACTTGGAATTTCATAAAAGAGCAGGAGGCTTAGCAACAAGGACCACATCCTTACTATGCAACCTTAATCCTTCTTCAGATTTGCTCTTTGGCATTTCTCTTACTTTTGATCTTTCCTTTTCTGTAATCATGATTCACTGCCAGATTGGTCCCCTATGCTTTTGTTCCAAAAGCCTTCACACAGCATCTCAGTTCCTGCCATTCACTCCACCACAATCAGGTCTATCTCACCTCTTTCTCCATTTTTAGGTTTCTTTCCAAACTGGCATTCAGTAATGGAAATAAATACATTTAATAACTACCTAACCTTTAAAAAAACCTGGAAAATTAAAGACTATTGATTTTGTCATAGTTGCACACAGCTTCATCTTCTAAAAATATGGTTATACTTCTAGTTATGCACATTAGAGACATTTACATGGAAATATTAAAGAGCAAGAACAGATTTTTGCAAAGACAGATTAGGTGGTAAGATCAATAAGAAAATTAGTATTCTGAGCTACAAAAATCAATCAGATTTACTAGAGCCAGTCAGATTTCTTTCATATTTTCCAATTCCACAAAAAGCTAATTCCACTATACCAACCCTTTTGATACTCCAGATCTGTCATTTATTATCTTCACTTCTCTCACGCTGCCATACTGCGCAAAAAATTTCTTCAGGTCATTTTCATTAGTCTAGTACAGTAAATCAAGAGAGGAAAAAAAAAGAAGAGTTGGTTTGCATAGTTATTTAATGACTATTTACCATAGAACTTTTAATGGACATACTTCAGATAAAGTCTGCTGTAAACTAATTATAACCCTGGACAGGAAGAGAGAAGAGTGAACAAGGATAAGCCTCATAGGTCATTTAAATGTTGCATTTATTATTCAGTAATAATGCTAGAAAGTCATTAAAACTCCTCTTTGGTAGATTTATGTAACAGCTGTCCTTTCACAGTTAAGACCACTGAAGCAGCTTTACTAAATCTGAATTTTAGTTTTTGTGAATTACATTCCAGAGCAGTTTACAGTATCAAAAATCACTACCACATTTTCAAACAAAGTACACAGATTTCCAAAAGGATATTCATAGGCCACATTTGTGAAAAAAATTCCCACTAAACCATTGATTTAGTGGTCAAATCCACTGAATATACCATGATTGCTCTTTGTGAAGTAGCTTTAACTTCAGACTGCAAATATTATAGCCACACCAAAGGAACTCCCCACTATAAGTTAAATAAGAAAAAAAGTTGTTTCAATGGAAAATGGTCTAAACACACCGGGAAGAAACTGCTCCCTTCTGAGTACACATGGAGCAAGACAAGTTTCCAATGTCCAGGCACACTTAAGCTACATGAGCACTCACCTACCTTGCAGGAACCTTCTCTTACAATGTCAACATGTATCACACGTGGTGCCCTAAACACCACATTTGAAATTTGCACTTTTACACGGTCTTTACTCAATAGTACATCTAACACTGGCAGAAGTACAGTTATATGCATGCATCATTCATTTGTACTTTTCCTTATCTTAAAGTAGAAGTAAAACAGTACTTCTGGTGTAAGTGAACGACTTCCATTGTTTTAAATTCTGTGTGTACAATTTCAGTAGATCCTTTCCAGCACATCAAAGGATTAACTGCCTCATCCAAGACTGAAATTGCTCAGTGCTCCAAGTGTCATCCACAGACATGAGGGATTGCTACACAAGACTATAAACTTGGAAAGACAAAAGTTTATGTGCAGAGCAGTGACTGAACGGGAATAAGAGGAAAACACTGTTCTAGATACACAGTGAAATCTGCAAGTATGTGTACAAACATGATATCGAGAAGCTTACCAGAAACACCTTCAGGACTTGCCTCTTCCTGATTTTAAGACAAAGGCATTTGTCAGATTCTTGAGAACGACATAGGGGAAGGCTTAACACTAACCTAAGACATGTGGCCCACACCACTCAAGAAAGTGCTCTTCATACCAAGATGGAAACGTTCCCAACTCCAACTTCTCTTACTGAACTGTTTCTCTAAATTTAAGTCAGATGTTTCCCCTTACAAACAGGAATCACTGCTACAGTGATAGACCAAATGGTGGTCTATCATAAAAGAACTATCATAATCATGAAAGAGCTTGCTGGATTGCAAGTAAATTTTTGTTAAGTGTCTCACTTTTTACAGGGATAAAATAAATAGCTTTTACATACCCCTAACTCACTTGAGTAAGACCTTTGGGGTAAGAAAACCCAAGGAAACCTAATCCTTTTTGCCATGAGATTCCCAACAGAAAACAAGTCAAGACTGACATACAAATCTTGTGATTTGATAAGAAATTTAAAACTGTTTATATGAAGAGCCATAACAAATGAAAACAGCTAAAACGTTTATGGAGCTTTCATCCCCCCTGCAAAATTTCATCTCCTTTCTGCTTACAAGCATGCTTAACCTCTGTTGTTAAATATAAGATTAATAATAAATTTTCAAATGTCAGCAATTGAACCAGGAAGTCAAGAAATCCCTGAAAATGAACAATAAGTAGGATAATTAATGAAAATATTGGTATGTTAGGCAGCAAAGTGTTTTCACCTCTGAAACTGTGGTGCAGATGAAACAGAGTGAGGTCTTTTTATACGTCTAGTCATTTGCTTACCAATAGTGCAAAAAGCTACTGTGTCTCTTGGATAAAGCCAAAATATACTGAAGGCCTTGTACAACACCCCAAATTACAGACACCTCTATTTGAACGATCTCAGCCAAATGAGCTTGAAGATCCTGGAGTTTCTTGCACTTGTTATGCAAAATGACTGAGTGAATTGTAAACTCTTATTCCTCTCCAAATGAATCAGCACTCAAAAGATCCTCAGCCTAGGAGGATGAAGGTAGAGAAGATTCTCAGATTCTCTTGGCAGGAACAAAACACCAGCTAAGCAGATCGAGCATGCTCGAAAAAATCAGTGGCTTAATTACCTACAGTGGGAAGACAGAAAAAAATGGGAGTAGCTGGTATAAAGATCTGACAAGTACGTTGTCAGAAATGTTGAAAGCAACTAAGCAGTGTCACTGCTACTTGAGTTTTAGGGGATACACAAAGGCAGAAGCATTCTAAGAATTAAGATCAGTACTGCAAATTACCTAGACAAGCTTCTATATTTGTTTTAAAACCAAACACTTGTCTTTGAGAAAATTACTGTGGCAAGTGAGGAACAGTTGCACTATAGCTTCTTTCTGTGAACCAGAAGAGAAGTGCTGGAGGAACCAAAGCTACTGACATTTGCCTTGTTTGCCATATGTAACATTGTGACAGTTTATTAAATTATACCAGGTATTATACATAAAAGGCTTCTACATACTTTTCTACCACTAACTCTACTGATGACAAAAGCTATCTTCTTTGAAAAGAGAAAATTCTGAAGACCTGGTTTGTCAAAAGCTTCTAGCAGCTCAGTATACCAAGTCAGCTTTGTAAGTCAACACTAAAGCTTTATTCTCTATTACTGACTATAATAGAGTCAATAGTCAATACTACAGCGAAGGGCACTTACCACCTAAGCAAACACACAATTGTCTCTCTCTTTCTTGTTGATTTCTATGGGGTTATAAATTATCATTTAGCAGCAAAAATAGGAAAAAAATACCTTAAAATCAATTCCTCCCACAAAGACACGATTTGGAGTAACTGTTCCGAACCTCGGAGAACTGATCAGATTATTTAACCGCACTGGTGACACCGCGTTGGGACACGAAGGTAAAGACTCTGTTTGCATCTGGTCTGTCACCTGCTGGTTGAAAGGAAACATTTTCAAAATCTTACACGTTATTTGCCAGGAAATGAAAATTCTCTACAGACCACACAATTTTTTCAAAGGTACAGCAAATGCTGAACTGAACATGAATCACAGTTTAATTGAGAATGCAGCTTTGCGTCTAAACATAAACTTAATTTTAAGCAACTCAGTAACTCAGGGACTATGGTCTTAAGTTCAGTGTTTAACACCCTTCCAAATCAGACATTTAGGGTCTAATCCACCAATCTTGGTTCAATTTGCACAGTACCCTCATGTATAAATTTCAAGTAATGAATTCCATCTCAGATACTATTTTACACCTCTTAAAAGTCCTTATTTTAAACTACATAGAATAAACATGTATAACAATTTGTGCTCTCACACACATCTACAAGACCCTGGTCTTTGCAGCAGCTTCTGGTTGATTTTCCAAGCGCCAAGCATCCATAATTTCACCACATAAAATCAACAAGTTCCGTACAACTGATGGGAACAGTCCTTGAAGACTGGACTAGTCTTTTAATTCAATACTCTCCTGGCCTACAAACACAGCTCACAGAGGTCCAAATAGAAACTCCCTCTACAGAAAAGCAACCAGATCACTCTTGCCCCAGTAAAGGAATGCAGTACAGCAGGATCTTCATGGAAACCATTAGCAAAGTCTTCCTAACATTTTAACTTCCACCATACTTACTCCTGAGAACTAATTTTATTGGAAACTCTTTTCAAAAAAAATGCATACTGCTTTACAAAGTCAACCCTAACTGTGAGGTCATAGCTGTAAAGAAGTCACAGAGTACTGTCACTAACTTCTCCAACAGAAATTGCAATAAAGTCTCCAAGACCATTATTGCTGTGGTATTCTCCTCCCTCCCAAAAACTTACTAAAACTCTAGAGCACTGACAATACCACTAGGAAAGGAACCCAAAATGAAATACAGGCAGCTGTTGCAGGATGCAGATAACAAGGCTAATAACAAGCAGAGTAGTGAAAACTAAAAGTAGGAATCTAGGGCTCTCAGCCTCCAACCTCTCCTCTGAAAGGATTTCTCAGATAAATGTATATTTCCTTACTATTGCTCAACCCTCAAAACTTGTAGTGAGGTCCAACACAACACAGACAGCTATTGCATCAAGTATAGAGCTTTTCTGCTTCTTGTGGTATCTCTGTGTTTTAGCCTCTGTGAAACCAGAGCAGAAAATGAAATTTTGCTCTTAAACAGTTCTCTTCTCAGGATCCCCCTTTCATTTACACTGTTTTACTTCCAGATTTTGCCTCTCCCGCATTGACAAGGCAGCATTTTCGCGGCTGTGCCTCTAAGCATTCCTGGATAAAGCCAAATCATTTATCTTTAGGAGAACACACAGAAAGTGAAAGTTGACAGTTGCAGTGTAGCAAGAAATGGAAGACCAGTAATTAAAAGAACGTCAGGAAAAAAAAGTTGTCTTTTGTTTGCTCTGCAAGCCCTTCTAAGATTATTTGCAATTTCCTTAGCTACCTGAGAGTTCTGAGCCATGCGTTAATGCTATTGTTTTAGATACCTTAAAGACCATAAATCCAGCTTAAGTCACACAAATCTAGGGAAGACAAAAGTCCTTTCCAAATTTATTAAAACACACAATTGGGGCAAAGGAAAACCCAAAGTCGTTAACCTGATCTATTCTGAAGAATCCAGTATGCATTTCTTGTATATAGTGCCCAACCTGAACAAAAGCCAACACCCCCGGGCAAGGAACAAACACAGTTGCTACAGTCCCAAAGCCTTTAGGAAGAGGACTGTTTTTTGCAGAGGAAGAACTCTTGAAGGACAAGATAGGTCACTTTCTCCATCTCTTACACCAAAGACAATATTCTAATTGTATAATCATCTGCCTATTGTGTTCAGCACAGAAGCTTCTGGATTTAGCTACAGCAATTAACAGCTGACACCACAGCCAAATATATTCCTTACCTCAAGGAGCTCAGATGGCATTTTCTCCATACAAGTTTTAAGAGGTGTCTTATTGAAAAAACAAAACAAAAACAAAAAACCATAACAAAACAAACACAAAAAACCCAAATGGAAAAAATGAGAAATTAACCACATCACTTGGGAACTACCAACACAGTAAATTCCCATGAGCTTTAAAAGTTAAATGTTAAAACCTGTATTCTGATAACTATCTCTCTATTGCCGATGTGGCAATAAGAAAACACTATTAAAAAAAGTTGAATATGTACTAACATCACTTTCCCAAACGTGTTTCCACCGGTTTTTAAACTTCCATCATCTTTCCTAAATAATATGGATATGCACACTCAACAGTATTTTCATGTTTTATTTAGTGTTTGACAACCGCTCTTCAGCAGAAGTGCTGTTTTTATTTTTACACTGAATACACCCCACGGCCGGCCAGCCAACCAAACCCTACAAAGGCCTGGCGATTCACCCCACCTAGCTGCCTACACAGCCCCCTATTTCCCACAGCCGCAAGGTGGGGAGCCGGGCCCCCGCAGCCCAGGGACGATCTCCCCGCACACCCGGGGCCGGCAGCGGCTCCTCCGCGCCCTGAGGGGGCCGCGGACAAAATGGCGGCGGCGGCGTCGCGCGGCCGGGCGGGCGCGAGCCGGGGGAAACCCAAGCGGGACGGCCGCGCTCCCGCTCCCCATTCCCGCCGCCGCCGCTCCCCGCCCGCCCCGGCGGCTCCCCGGCCCCGCCGGGCTCCTCACCGCGCCCTCGGGATCCATCGGTCCTCGCAGCCGCCTCGTCGGCACGTTCTCGGCACCTCCGCGGCACGCGTCGCGCTCCTCGGCTCCGCCTCGCGCCCGGCCGGCGAGCGCCAGCAGGGACGGGCCTGCAACGGGCGGGGCGGGCACAGCCCCGCGGCGGCGCTGCGGGCGGGGACGGCGCTGAGCGCGGGGGTCGGGCGGACGGGGCAGCCCTTCCTCGTCCCAGCGCCCCGCCGCGCCCCGCTCCCCGAGGGCTCCCCCCACCTTGGCCCGGGGAAACCGGCCCTTTCAAAAACCTGCGCCCTCTCCCCGGGGGGTCCGCGCGTCCCCTCACGGGATCCCTGCGACGAGGCGGCCGAGGGCGCCTCTCGCCTCGCCGCTTCCCGGCCCCGCTGGCGCTGCCGCTCCCCGCCCGCCCCGCCTCAGGGTTTGGGGCTCCGTGCCGCCTCGGGGCCGCTGCAGCGCCCGGAGCCCCGACTGCCCGTGCCGGTGCACCAGCCGGGCTCGAGCCCGCGCTCCCCTCCCCTCCCCGCGGGTACCGCGGCACCCGCAGCCTCCGGGCGCGCGTCCTGCCCCTCGGGGAACGGCCGGGACCGCGCTGGGAAACCCTGAGGCGGCCCAGGAACCTCCCTCCGGATCCCCAGCAGCTAAGAAGCCAGGTGGTAAATCCCATGGGTTTTTATCCTCCCAACCAGGGCGTGAAACGGGGAGGAAAACAGGGTCATGCGTTTCACCTGGCCTCTGCGGGAGAAACAGAAAGCAGGTGAGGCTGTTCCCTGGGTCTGGCTTACCAGGCCATGATTGATGGGAGGCAGAATGATAGTTTAGACTTTATAGTTGTCAACGTGAAGAAATGAAAGCCCTTTTTTTCAACTCAAAGAGTCTTTCCAAGGGTCCCAAAGAGACTTTCAAGCAGGTAGGCTGCCCTGAGAACAGCTGCGCAACAGCAGGCCTGGGATGACCTTACAGATGCAGTTTGGCAAGTGCTAGCAGAGAGGGCTGGAAAATAACACTTTCATGACCACTCCTCAAAATATTCCAACTCAAATTATTCTTTTTTCAGCCCTTACTGAACTGGAGGAGGAGCACCAATAGTAATGCTCATGTCAGATGTACTTCTGTGGTCACTTACTGAACAGCACTACAACCTTTTCTCCTGTTCCATAATTTGATTCTGTCTGTAAATGCAGTTTGCCCTGAAAATATCTCTGCTGTTAAACAGGTCTGGAAAAAAGAGTGAGTCAAATGCCAAACTCATAATCAATGTGGGTACAAAGGTACCGCCTTTCAAAATTTGATGACAGTGAGAGCTGTAATGCAGACAAATGTGTCCTGGGAGAACCACCCCAATGGGAAAACTGTTTTTAAAGCGATCAAACATTCACAGGCTAAGCCACTGCAACTCAACCCCAACACACAATGTCAGGAATCACTGGAGGGTCAATTTACCCTTAGCCACTCTTGTGGTTTACTTTTTTTGAGTGCTTTAAAATAAAGACTTCAAGGAATATTATTTTGACAGTGTCTACAATAAAATACATTTTAGTTGAATTAAAATCTTTGTATCTTGCTTAAGTTTGCTTTATGCAAATTATACCCATCCAGTTTAAACCACAGACCTGCAGTCCTTACAGGACCCTACACTGCTCCTTACTTTTCTAGTGTTGGTTCAACATCTACCAGTTTCTGCAACATTATTGTTATCACACAGAACAAAAAAACACAACCCTAGAAGTGTTTCTAATAATTCTGTGTCTGTAATATATAGCAATATAATGCTTAACTCTCAGTAGTGTGGGTTTTTTTAGCAGAGAAAACATAAAAATAAAGGCAATTTTAGCAGAGCTGATGGGATTTTTTAGAAATAGTTATTTAGTAAGATTACAGAACTCTGCTGAATTGCATTCATTGACTTTTATGAATATTTATCAGACAGCAACAAAGCTTATCCTAAGAACAGCACTACATTTTAATGATATGAAAGGCAGAATAGACCAAGCCTTTCATGTGCTTCATATCTTGATTTGGGAAATTTAAAGTCAAAACAGCTGAAAGAATAAAGAAACATTCAGAGACATGAAAGTGTATTTTACATAGTTTTAATTGCTGTATTTTTTACATTATTATACCTCCTCCTTTGTTAAAAAAAAACAAAATCTGGGACATTTATATTTAAAATAAGACAGTTGTGACAAAAATAGGACTTGGGGCAAAGAAATGAGGAAGATTGAGCTGTTTTTTTATTCTGATAATTGAAAACCTGAAAATTCCACACACCTATAAATGTAACAGGATTACTAGTACAGCTGGCAAAAAAATATATGCCATGCATACAGGATTTGAATATCCCAACAAAGGCTGCTGGGCCGCCCTAGCACTGTGTGGCTGCTTCATTAAGGGAGCAGCATCAAAGGAAGGCAGGAGTGCGGCTGTTTTTCCTGACACCGCACGTCAGCAATATACACAGCATGGAATGGTCTCTCCTGCTGTTCTCTCCCACAAATTAAAAGGCAGTGCTGGACAAAGACAAGAGTCTGACTGAGCTGGTTCCTGTAGGCTCCTGCCTTTCGTCCTTTTTTTAGCATCGGAGAAAGTCAGAGGTTAAGTGAGGAAAGATAAACTGAAGAAAAGCAAGGGAGAAAAATAAAGGAGGAAAAATGGATTGGGAGGAGAAAGGAGGAAAAGAATTCTCCAGGCACAAAAAGACAAGGATGATTTTATGAGTAATACATGGGCCTGACAACAGACTGCTATTTCGCTGATTGATTCACTGACCTTAGAAAAGACATGCTACCTTTTTTGCTTCTATTATCTTCTGCCTGTAGATAATAATGCTAGTTGTCCTACCAGCATGTTAAGATCCTTTCATGGAAATATGAGCACTAATATATCCTTGTCAGTGTGTGCACCTGATGAAAGATTACTTACTTCCTGCTCTCAATTTCATAAAAATGGATGTTACTAAAAAATTGACTTCTGTCTCTGCTGCGTGGAATACAACTGTATTAAAAATAAAAACGTGTAACTTATGAAGATGTACACAGTGATTTTCTTATGATCTTGTGAATGGATTCTCTACACCCTGAGCCTAAACTGGAACAATCAAAAAGCCAAGAGCTCTTACATATTCTAGGTCTTGGAGGAAACCTCCTGAGAGATCTAACAGTGCTTAGAAGCACATTATGGATAATTTCTAGCTCAAAATGTATCAGGGCAATTAGTGCTTTCTTTCAAATTTGAAGGCATAATTAGATTTTACAACTTAATTTAAAAATACCTTCTTTTCCAAAATTCAACTTCAGCATGACACAGGTTATTGGCAGAAAGTTGCTACATAAGACTGGCTTGTTTTCTGTCTCTCTTCAGAGTTCAGTTTTATTTATAAAGTTCAGCTTTATTTATAAAGGCATTTGTGTACATTTTGTCTTACCTGTCCCAAAGGGTTGAAAGCTTACAGGAAACTGCTGCATAAAAGTTCCCTTGCTGATGGAACTTGTCACAACTAAAATATGAAGGATACTGTTAAAAGTGTCAGATTTGGAAAGGTACTTGAAAATGTAGTAGCATCTGAGTGAAATTGTAAGGCTGATAAGTGCTTTAATAAATGTCCCTAGCTAATGGGAGAATTACAGTACAATCCTTTGTTAAATCCAATAATGTGGTTATTAATAGGAAATACTAAATAGGTCTACTGAGAAATCTGACTCCTTTATTTTTTATAAAAGCATAGTCCTCCAACAAAACACATAGGTACACGTCACAGGGAGATATTAATAGATCTCCAGTGGGGTGAGTGAAATTTATCAGATTCCTCATTTACTTTAACTTGGTGTGGCAGCCTTGATTGACTTTTCCTCTAGATTTCCCCCTACTGTGTTTCATTTAGTCGAACAAAAATGTAATGTTTATCCTGAGTCTGATAAATTTGAGGCTTTTAATATTATTTTGCAGTTGTCATAATATTATATTTTACATGTTTCACTGAACTGGATATAAAATTGTGCAGACAGAAATAAATAAGTAGAAAAGACTAGGAAAAAATTGACATGTATTATGAAAGACAGGTTGGAAAAACACTTGCAAGAAAGATAAAATGACAAGCTTTGCCACTCTGGAAGTGTAAAGTTACATGGATATAAGTGCAATTTAATAATATCTATATGCTGCCATTATGTTAAAATGTTCTTATAAGGTTAACAGGTTTTTCCTTTCCCTATTCATTTGACCACCATCTCAGAAAATCTATGTGGCTTCTAATCTTACCTTTTACAACTTGATTCTTCAAATGTCATTGTATGTTTAGGTATCAATTTTAACAAAACAACAACAACAAAAAAACCCAAACAAAAAGAAATCTACAGTAGTTATGACGTTGCTAATCTATTCCACATACTTGGGGAAATTTTTAACACTCATGTAGTTTTCTTTATTGTGTTTTAGATCCAGTAGCCCCAAAAAGCTTTTCTCTCTGTTGACTTCAGTGATTTGAAGTGGAATGGCACACAGAAATACAGAATCTTGCCCATTGCAGTTCTGATGTTTGTTTCTTTTTTGTACATGTGGCAAATTGCTCTGTACCTGCAGTATTTGAGATTTAGATAAGACAGCTACTCCTGTTTTAGCAGGTTCTTCATTTATGAGGGAATACCTGCATATATCCCTACACATTCCTGTTGCTTTTGCTCTGCTCTCTGCTACTCAAAACTTCTACATGTGAAAGTGGAGAAAAGAGTCTAACATAACTGCTATTGCTTAGAAACACTATTCAAATGGCTGGAAATAGCAGTAAAATAATCAACCTTCACTTCAATTTGTTTGTTCTTTCCCATGTAATACTGTATAGAACTGTGTGTAATGGAATCAACCTATCATGTGCCTTTCCCCCATGAATGATCTTCTGGAGTTGTATCTTTCCAGTGTATTCCTTCCTCTCTCATGAATTAAATACCTAAGGAGTCAAAATAGAGCTGAAATGGGATGCAGACAGCTGAGTACAGGAAGAAGAGTCTCAGTCTGTGCATTATGCTTTGAGTTACTTTCCATGTCAGTTGATTGACATGAGTCTGGAATTTAATGACGAAAAGGAGAATTCCAACTGTAAAACCAGTTGCAGAGTTGGAAGTAGGGTGTCTTACAACCTCAGACTTCCATATAATTTTTTAAATACTCAGATTCTGATATTTATTAATCAATTTTAGAGATACAAACCTGGCAGGCTTTAATGGGCAACACTTCACAATAATCTACTTGTATAATGAAATAGGCTATTTTATCTGGAGATCTCAAATAGCTGTACAAAGACGGTCCCTTCCTCTGAAAATTTTGATTATTTAAAGACTATTAGATACGTAGAAAAAACAACATAGTTTTTTTAAAAGGATTGCTAATATTTCCATAGTTAACATGAAATTTGACTTGTCTTTATGTAACATGACGAGATTTTTTCCATATTAATGTTTGAGGTAGAATTCAGCTTTCTGAGATCACCTATCTTGCTTGCATGACTGATCAGGGGATTTTTTTTGCTTTGTTTCTTTTTTGTTTTTCTCAATTTACAATTCACTCTTTTTTCTGCATTTTATAAAATACAATCTCAGAGCATCTGTGACCTCTGAAATGTTTTTTACCTTTTGCTTTCCATTCAAATCAAGGGGATTCAAGTATTTGGACCAATAGCTAATTTAAATTCAATTTGTTTTATTTGTAGTAGCTCACGGGAAATAAGCCACTGTAAGTTCTGGCCCACACTGTGGACCTGGGGATTTACAAAACAAGAGAGATCACTCTTCCTTAGGTTTTTCCAATTCTCCCCCAAATCACCAACCATTGAGAAGTGCTGTGTTCAAGTATGGCTCACTTAGCCTCATTGTGTATAATATCTGCTCATAAAACCATTTCTTGGCATCTTTGGACATCGCACTTGCAGGACATCACACATCCTATGTGGAAAAGGCTGTGTTGTCCTTTGATAGCCTGAAGGGTTAATAGACTTTAATCTCCCCAAATCTTGCTACCAAGACTGACTGTACATCTAAGATTAGATGAAAAGAAGGTAACTCATTAGAATTAGAGGATTCTTCCAAACAGCTGACTTTCTAAGTTTACCTAACACATTTTATTGTGGATTTGTCTGTAAATCTATTAGGAGGAAAACACTCCTGGCCTTGTATTTGCAGAATGCTTCACTTTTGCTAATCCTGCTGTAGGATACAGTGGGAGTTAATATAGGCTATGGATTTGAACTACCAGGTTATTTAACCCCATTCAGAAAAGACACAGATAAACAGTGGTTTCAATGTATGCGTATTAGTATTCCCACAGTGGCAAATTTTAGGAAAATAAGCTTACATAGATTAGTCATTAGGCTTTTTTTTCCATGTCCTGAGATAATCTTCTAACCTGATGTTAAGGAACATGAGTTTTTGCAATGAAAGATTAAATATATTTCATCCCTGATGGAAAATATTTTTAATCTTCTTAAAATCCTTTTCAATTAATACCAGAGGAATTCGAGTTATTTTGAGGATTACATTGTTCTCATAATCATATTGTTTGGGTTTTTTTTATTTTGAGGTGATTTTTTCTAATGAATTAAGAGAGATGGGCAAAATATTGCTGGGAAACACTGTTTTGAATTTTTCATATGAAATCAGCTTTCTTTGAAATGAGGCAAATGTGGGTACAGCTCTTTAAACTCTTTCTTTGGGAGGCTGTCTAAAGGTAGCAGTGTACTTCTAACACTTACTTACCCTGGGAGCATCTGCTTTAGCATTTTTGTTTGGATCAAGGTGCAGTTCTGAAGCAAATCTCCAGATCATCCTAACTTATCCGCTTGATTCTCGTCACAGAGCAGTTTACAAGTGCAGACTGACTTCTCAGATGAAACCAATAGACATTGTTCTGTACTCCAAGGTGCAGCTATTCTATCCATGGGTCTGGACCTTTACCCCCACCCAAAGTGCCTATCAGTGATACCAGGCTCTCATCACCAGTGCTCTCCCCATACAGATCCACTCCTATTAGATTGTTTGATAGTTTCCCTAACATCATTGGCAGGAGCCCCCCGAAAGAATTCAAATGAGTTCTCCTGATGGTCAGGCTAGTGCATACCACCTCAGTGTTCCAGGATGCACATGATTAACTTGTTTATGACCAAAAACCAGTTAAGCAGTGCAAAATCTTTCAGGGAGTGCATGTCAGGAGGAAAACTGTATGTCTGATTAACAGGTAGAAGAGCTTCTTGGTATACTGTCCAGATTTCCTCCAAAGTCTTTACTGCAAAGTAGACATGAATATGACTCCTGCTGACTTGGCAGCAATTTGCTTCTGAGGTGGCAAGATTAGAGACCGTAAGAGTAGCTTTTGAACGGGGATATTACCTGAATGCTTTCTATCCTCAGTAAGAATAATTCCTGGCTAATAGGTATCATTTAACACTAATGCTGCTTCCCCACCAGCTGTACGGATCATGATAACCCAAATGATCCCAAAACGTTGTATGGAAGTGTGCAGGAACCACACTGCCATGGCATTCCTAACACAGAATATATCCTTGGAGCTAGCAAGGATGTGAAAGGCTGTGACATAGCACAGCCTGTGGCATGAAATTGAACCTGTTGGTAAGTAATTACCAAAGAATGAAGGAAGGGGCATACATCTATGGATCATACTGTTCATGGCAGGGAACAAGTTCACTGAGCCTGAAAGGTGGCAACAACTACAATTAGATTTCTATGCGTGTGTCACAGCTGAAGAAATACTAAAAGTGGTGATCAGAGGAGCTAAAAAGTGCTCTGTGAAAAAGACAGTCATTGGTAAATGTCCTCATTAAGTGGAATTACCACCCACCTTAAACAAGAGTCATTATTATTAAATATCATTAGACTTGAAAAAGAATTCATCTTTAAGACTCCCTCAAATCCTCAAGACAATTTCTGTTATAATATATACAACATGCCCTCTCTCCCCCAAACTAAGCAACTAGAAACAGAACATGGGCAACTTGAGAAAGCTTCACTGGTTGCACAAGTGAATAAACTCTGTTTTGCCTAGGTTGTAGCATGACTTCTGGGGTTACCTGAAGTTGTCCATGGAAAATCTTATTTTCAATTACTTGTTAATTTCTTGAACTTCAGTCACATTGGCCAAAAATCTGAAGGTGTGTGTATGACTCATGTCGTGAGTCTTTATGTGAGGCAGATGCATTCTTGGCAAACATCTACTCTTGAAAATCAGGTTAGGAAAAAATGGTTTTTTTTTACAAAACCAAAACAACACGACACATTACCATTGTCCCTTAGAAAATACTTGCTATGCCTCTGCAAAATTTGTTTACAGAAGCTCTCTATCTCAGATTTTACTCTCCCCTTTTCATTCCAGGCTTTACCTAACCTGGGCTCCATCCAGTGTCTTTGCAGCTGTGGAGCAGTTGTGCTGTATCACGGTCAAAGTCAACGAGCAGAGCAACCTCCTGCAGTGACCCATCACTGTGTGCAGCTGTGGGGTGAAGGAAAATGCTGGCTGAACGCATGGTAGGAAGAGCTGAGCCTGCAGGAGGGGAAGCAAGGGGTAAAGCAAATCCATGGTAGGGGGAATGAAAGAAATACCATGACTAAACATGTAAGTAAACATGACCTAACTGAGGTCCTGATTTTACCATTTCTCATACTTCACTGGCATATCTGTTTGGGCAAACAATACTGCTAAAATAAAGGATTGTTCCTCAGAGCGAAGAATTGGCAGGAATCTTCTATAACCACAGTATTCTAATTATTAAACCCAATTAAAGTACTACCAGACAACAAAAAGAATTCATCAATGACTTCAGCTGGAGCAAGAACATCATTAAGATAAAGGCATATCACAAAAATGTCTCTTGTTAAGTTAGAGAAGTTATAACACTTATACTACCTGGAAAATATAATATGATGTGCAAATATAATGAGGCTTTTTCAAAGAAGTAGGAGGCAAGACAAAACAAGAATTAATAAAAAAATAAGGAGGCATTGAATGAAGGAGTGTAAATATTTTTAAAAATTTAACAAAATTTGAAAATTTACACACTATGTTTTTAAAGAAAGATAACTATATTTGCTTTGTACTATTTTGAACTTGCACTTTTTTTCCCAGCAAAAAAGCCTAATTATAATTTTATAGGCAAAAAAATGACTTGGGGTTGCCTTGCCAAAGCATGAGTGAAGCTTAGCAACAAGTACATGTTTGTATAAATAAATTATATCATTCTTTTTCTGTTGTTGTTTTATAATAACATGTTCAGGATAAAACAGCACAGACACAATAACCACTAAGACTTTAAAAAAATCACTTCTTTTAGAATTACCTAGCAAAACAGTTTCTCATTAATAGCTTCGCATACATCTCATCAGTTCTAAAATTATGATTTGCTGTCACTGCATACTCCAAGAAGTCACAACTTTTTCCCTACTGCTTTCTCTGTCTTGCAAATTGAATGTTCATGACACAGGAAAAGATGTCAGTTTTCACACTTCATCAGCCAATTGGTACAGGAGCACCACTTTTGGCTCCCAGCAGAATACCTAATTTTAAGAGCTTCCCAAAATGCAATGTCTAGGTGCAAACTACTGGCTTATATAAGCTGTACTAAAGCACAGCTCCAAGACAACTGTATTTTCAGCTGGTTTATGATACAAACTACACCCACTAAGGAACAATTGTGTGCCTTAAGGATGGAGATGGGAGTAAGCTAAGTGTACAAAAAAAATCCACTTTAAAATAGACATTGCAGGCACTTGCTGACTCATGTGTTCAGGCAAACACATAGATTTTTTTTATCTACCATCTTGCCTGCCTTAGCTGAAGTGAATTCCTTGACTGTTCTTGAAAATCTGTCCCTATCTGAAGTAACTGCAGACAACACAGCAGTGTTTTTGTACAATGAGCTGCATCAGATCATCCTGAAACTGAATACAGAAACACGTTAAATACTCTTAACACCACCCAATCTTGATTTTTTTGCTTTCTATGCAATCACTTTTATTGTAAAGCTTCCTTTTGTTAATTCTCTTTTCATGTTAAACATTAAGAAGTAGCAAAACCAATTCCTCTTTTCCTTCATAATTCGTGGTTCTTCCCAAACAGAAGCAGATAGATATAGATGCCTCAGAAGCATCCAGAGACGCATAGTCAAAAAAATAGCCAACCTTTTAGTCTCTTCTTGAGAAGAATTTAGTTAAACTCTCTCTTAGCTGTACCATACGTAATTTTAAAACCTTTGCATCTTGTGGACAAACAGATCAAAAGTATAATTAGTTCTGCATTCCCTGTAGGTTTGATGTTTATGAAATTTAAATTCTGTAGATTCCCTGTAGACCTTTTTCACTTAAAGACTTCAGGTGTCAAAGGTTGGAATATGAGGTGAGAATAAATGATTTTAAAATTTTGGTATCACAAGTCAATGCATTTGACAGTAAGTATGTCCCTAATTTTGAGTGTATAAGACATATCCTAGAAAAGATAAAGTTCTTTAATATGTTATATGCATCTATCTGTACAATGTGCTACAGGCAGTTTCTGGTAGATGCAGAAGATTTCAGCTATGACAGTACTTTGCTGTTCTCAAATGATTAAACCAGTGATTAAACTTCATATGATTTCAAAAAATATACGAAAAAGCTGCAATGTATTTCTACATGAAGCAATAATTCCCTCTATTAAAATAGTGCATGATAATTACCTTCTCTACTGTTTTTAAATTAGTCTTCATAGTTCAGACTGTGCGACACTGTAAGTTTTTATTAGTTGGTTTTGTGGATTTTTTCCCTCTCTTTGTGGCAGTGACTTAGTATCATGTTCTTTTTGTGTACAATGCAAGCTGAGGTTAAATCCTCCATTCAGTCTCTTCTCTCCAGTAATTTTTAAGATACATGTTTCTTCAATGTGAATAATTTTTATTTTCTTTTAGAGTTACTTCTTTTGTGGTCTTCCTTACTGAAAAAAACAAACCAAACCAAACCACAGCAAATGTGGTAGACATGTATTATGACTTTTTATTTTACATAAAATTTAGAAGGAAGCTCATGAAAAAAAGTTGAGTTATATTTAGATCTGTCCCTCAATTAGCATTTCTTTGTGTTGAACATGACAAATGCCTCAATAACCTTGACAGGAACTCTGAGATTTTTAAAATTCTAAATATTATATATAGCATATGTATACATAAATATTATATATAGTGTGTTTGTAAATATTATATATAGTGTATGTATACAGCTATATAAATTTCACATCCTTGAGGTAGCAATCATGCTCCGTAGCCAGGCATTCGCTAATTAACTAATGACTGGGTGGGGTAAGGAGGTTTTTTATCTCTTGCTTAATCGGGACCTGGGCGGCTGCGGGAGCGGGGACTGCGCGCGCCGCTAGGGGGCGGTGTCGGCCCTGTCACGGCCCTGCCCGGGGCTGTGCGGGGCAGCAGCAGCCCCGCACGACCTGCCCCGCTCTGGGCTCCTTTTCAAGAGACGGAGGAGCCCCACCGCGAGTCTCCGCCGCCTCTTGTGTGAGTCCCCTTTCGTGCCTCGCACCCGCTCTGCCGCTCCGCCCTCAGCAGCCAGTTCCCCTCACACCCGCAGCCCCCGCTGGCAGCGCTCCCTCGCTCGGCGTCGCTGCCCCTGCCTCAGCGCCTCTGCCCGAGCGCTGCGGGACGTGTCACCTAAGTCACCTCTCCCACGCGCTGCTTTTACCCTGGCACGGGGGCAGCTGCCCAAACCCGCCTAAATCGCACGCGGGGAAGCGTTCCCGCGGCCGTCCCAGCTCCCGACGGGCGACACGGCCCTTCCTGCGCCCTCTTCCTCAGGGTTGCGGCGAGGGCGCCCGGGAGTCCCCGCAGCCCCACCTGGCCTCGCCCGCACCGCCCCGCGCGCCCGTCCGGGCGTCCCGCGGACACGCCCCTCCGCGCGCCCATTGGCCTCAGCGGCGCCGCCGGGGGGCGGGCGCGGCGCTGATTGGCTGAGCGCGCCGTCCCTCAGCGCCGCCCGTCAACACACGCCCGGCTCCTGTCACAACAGCGCGGGCTGCGCCGGCACTTCCTGCGCGCCCCCCGCCCTCGGCACCGCCGCGTCCCGCCGGGCGTCCCGCGCTGGGGCACGGCCATGGCTCCGCCGGCCAGGGCTGGCGCTGTCGCCGTGCCGTGAGGGGAGCGCCGCGGGACGCCGTCCGCTCCTCCGTCCGTGTGACCCGCCCCGCCTTCCCAGCGCCCCGGAGAAGTTGACGCCGCTGGCGGGGCGATGGCAGAGGCTGCCGGCGGCAGAGAGCAGCCCGCGGCGGGCCGTGCCCCTGCCGACACCGCGCACCGTGCCGAGGAGGAGCCCGAGCCGGCTTCGCTGGACGCCCCGGCGGGGGCCGCGGGCAGGAGGCGGGAGCGCCGCAGCGGCGTCTCGGCCGTCGGCACCGCCGAGCGCTTCCCCGGCGGCAGCCTGGGGCCGGCGGCAGCGCCCGACCCCGACGCCTGCCTGCTGGAGGCGGCCAAGGCCACCCCGCGGAGGAGCAGCATCATCAAGGTAAGGCTGCGCCGCCCCGCCCGCTAAGTTTCCGCGGGTCCCGCCGTCGGGCTGCTCGGGCTGGAGCCGCCCTCCACTGCGCCCGGGGAGCCGGGACGGGCAGGGGGCGAGGCGAGCCCGCCGGGCATGGGCTGAGCGCGCCCTCCCTCAGGGGGAGCAGCCGCTCCTCTCCGCTCCCCGAGCGGCGCTGCCGCCCCATCTGCAGCGGGCACGGGCGGCGGGGCCGCGGCGCTGCCCCCCGGAGCCCCGGGGGAACGGCGGGTCCCCGGAGCGAGGGGCTGTCCGGAGTCAGTGCCGGGGTGCTGCTCCCGCCGCCCCGGGAGTTGTCGGGGTCCCACCCGCGCTCCTGCGTGACCCGCGGGTTTCGCAGCGGGGCAGCTCCCCGCCGAGTTGTAAAGTTTTTTTGTGTAGCAGCTCGTATCTGTTCTTATTTAATATTCATGAAATATCTGGAGGCAGAATAAATAGCTTCCACAGCGCTGGATTTTTTTGCTCTTGAATAGCGAAAATGCAGTGGCACAAGTGAACAGGAGGTGTGTTTGGAGACTGGATGTAGTACAGATTGCTACGGAGCAGCGCCGTGTGTTTAGCACCCTTAATGTGAAATTAACAGGTCGGGCGTGATCTTAAAGCCTCCGCCTTTGTTATGTTTTGGTAAGGAAAATGGCTTTATGACTATGTTAATTTTTTTTCCGGGTTAATTTTTAAAAATAAACCGTGTGGTTTCGAATTAAATGGTATCTCCTTGCCAGTACGTGGGCTAATCGCTAGTTTCTGGGGAACCGATGAATGAAGTCTCCTGCGCGAACTTAATTTAGCATATGGTCACACGTGATCCTCTTGTAGTGATTTGCACTTGGAAGGCATCGAGATAACAGTGGAAAATGAGACTTCACTTCTGTAAATGTGTGAAGGCATTGGGCAAAGCTCTAGCTTAAGGCAAGAAGGAAGAATACAGGCTTAGCTCCTACAGCTTAGTATGTCTATTCAAAGGAAGACTAGAAAAGCAAAATATTTGTTTGTTGCATTTTAAAGCTTTAACTTCAGAGGAGACCAAGGTAGATAAGTGCAAAACAACCTCGAGGATTCTTTGCAGGTTTCACCTTGAAATATTAACCCATTAAGCGCAACAAAGCGTTGAATGGTGGTTTTAGTCTTCTAAAGGCCAATGTGATGGGAATCCTTCCAATCTCAAGTTGCATAAATGTTTTACTAAATCAGGACCAAAGTTCTTTATATGTACTGTACTGGTATGGAAATGGTATTTTTTTTCTTGGAATTGTGTGAAGGCTTCAGGAACTTAAAATACACAAAATCTTGGATTATAATTAAACATCATTATTTTACAGACTATACCAGTAGATGTGTTTTAATCACATAAATGGTGTATGAAAGTTGATGACTGGGTAGCATTTTCACTACAGGTTGATAACAATACTACTGAGAGTGATAACAATCACTCCTCTAACTGAAGGAAATGTCTTCAGATACATCCTCGGATAGTGTTTATCAGAAGAGAGATTTCTGACAGAGATGAGAAAGAATTAATGTTGTTAAACAAGGAACTGGTAAGGCCTCATCTGAAATACTGGGTAAACTCAGTTTCCTGTGTTTAGGAATGGTGCATTCAGACTGAGGCAGATGCATAGAAGGATAGCAAGGACGGGCTGATAAAGTCAATGGATTGAACACTGGATGAGGGAAAACTTGATTTCATGGACAAAAGCAAAGGATGCCTATGCAGAGATCCAATTTGGAAACTCAGAAGTTATTCCAGGCACTAAAAGAATTTGAATTAATATCATCATTTCTTATAGAAACAGAATGAAAAATACTGTGATTAATCTTAAATATAGTTGTTAAGCAGCTGAATGAAATTAGATAACATGGCTGTGTCTGATAGCAGGTTATCTGAGCTTGAGAATTCCTGGGTTGTGCATCTCTAAGGCAACTGTTGGGGCCCCATACAGAGCATTGTGTTTCTTGTCCCACAAGGCTGTCTCAGTGGTGTATAAAATCAATTTTCCTTTGGCATTATACGAGTGAACAGGAAATACTTATAACATGGGATAGAAAATAAATAATTTATTTGTCTGCATCTCTCAGGAATTTCTGATGTCCTAGGACATGTTCAGCAAATGCTAGGTGCAAATTTTAGATGGAATTAAGATAAAATCCTGCAGTTTATTTCACCTCTTTTTCTTTTTTCAACTCACCTTCAACTGCAGGATTTCTGCTCAAGCATAGTATATTTTGCTGGGGAAAGAATTTTAAAATGTTTTATTATGTTTATTTTACTCTGAAAAGTCCGTATGTTCATCTAAATTTATAGTCAAAATAGTATTCCATTGCTTTCTTTAAGCTGATCTTGCCAGCTGAAAAATGAGTCTTAAGAAAGCAAAAGAAGTTGCACAGTAAGGACAAGCTCTTATTCTGCAGGAGTTGAACACTCTTGCCCTGTTTTTCCATTTCTCTCCTGACTATTTAAAGGTGTACTTTAAACGCGAGTGGTCTTGCTCAGTTAAGCAGAACGTTAAAATTCTGTAGATTCAGATGATCAAAGTACACTTTTAACAGCATTTTCTTTCCCCAGCTATCTTTTAGAACTCAGAAAGTCTCAAGGTTAGCATCTGAGAGTGCAGGTCCAGTGGAAGCCAGACTTGCTTACACTGGACTGTTCTGGCATCCACAGTGTAACTGTGAAGTACAAAGGCTGAACTGGGACTTGCTTTGAAAACCTTTCCTGCAGCAAATTACACTTGGCATATACTGCAAGTAAAATACGAACCCTTTTAGATAATCTTCAGTGCATTCGTGTGCTCTATATTTGGCTTCAGAAACAAGTGAACTCATTTATATAAAAAGAACAAAATGTAGCCAGAATATTTTTATTCCCATTTTGCTTTGCTGATGTTCACAGCTTTGTGGATTGAGGTAAATTTAAAATAGGATTAATGAGAAATAGTTGTGGCTATTCTTGTGCATTAGAAACTTTCCCTAATATATGTGCATTAGTTGTTGGTTTTTTTAGGGTTTCTGTTTGTTTGGATTTTTTCCTGATGCAAGGAAGAGGTAAATAGTCTTACAACAGAACTGGAGCAAGAAGGGGAGTTTGCCATGAGGAGCCTGAAATCAGAGTATAATGCTTGGGAGACCAACTTGGATAAATAGCAAGAGATCATAGAACTAGAGCCGCTTTCTAAGAAGCCTAAAGATGGATCATGCGTTGACTAAATTATTTGCAGAGTGTTTATTTTTTTCTATTTTTTCCCCCTTGTGAATAATCCAGGGCCAATTGTTTGCAAATAAAATGTTAATTGCAACCACTTCCAGGCTAGGAGAGCAGAAGACAGTGCTCAAAGAACTGGATGTCTGCTTTCTTTACATGTAATGCTTCCTGTGGGGCGGTTCTAAACAGAGTTGACTGATGTTGTTTTCCTTCTGGCATGTTCCTTCTGACATTGCCATGTACAAGCATTTTAATAAATGGGTAGGGAGGCTAATTTGTTATGTAATGCTTACTGAAATATTTTGTAACTTTCTACCAAAATATTTCCCTGTCAATTCTTATCAGGCTTCTCTCTGCGTTGTTTGTGTGCAACACAAACTTTTGGGACCGTGTGTTTGTTTTTTTTTTTCTTCCTGGACCTTTGTGTCGAGATACTGTAGCAGATAACACAGCTCTGTATTATGTTAGTAGCAACAGACTGTGCCCAGGAGATGAACTTGAAGTAGCAACTGCAGAGTCAGATTTGAGCTTCAGGCACAGTGGAGCTACGAGGCTTTTTACTGAAGTTCTTCCAAAGGCCATTTACTTGCTTCATGCAGAGATTTTGCTTTAAAATCCAATTGAGTTGTCCTTGCCCGTAATATACTACTAGTCTGAGAGCTGAACCGCAAGGATTAGTGTTTTGCAATTGAATTCATCAGTGGAAGTGTATGGAGATAGCCAGCTGTCTTATTTCAAGGCTTATATTTATCCTAGTGACGTTTTTAGCTTTTAAAAAAACAAACCTGCAATAAAAACAGTGGGGCTTAGTTTCGTTCATTTTGTGCTCTGAAGTGTGGCGACAAAATTTAAGTGTCTTAAATGAGTGCTGCATCTGTCTATGCAACATGAGTATTTAAGGCTTTTTTTCATAACACAGAGTTGTTCAGGACTGTAATGATTCTCCAGTAACTCTTGCATAGCTTTTTGCTGGGTAAGCTTGCATTTATACACTTGCTGTGTAATGATCTAAAACTATGACTATGTAAGATTCATTAAAGCCGATTAATTACTTGATGGTCCAGTGGTGATTTTATCACAACTGCTTTCTTTGTCATATTCATATGTACGCTATAAAAAGAGGAGAATATTTAGGTAGGAATTACATTACATAATTCAGTAGAGCCAAAAAAAAAGCTATTGGGAAGAGCAAGAATGGCACGTCTAGCTGTGCAAAGCCTGCCACAAAATGAGAAATTCGTCATTTGGGTCAGGGAAATGGTAACTGATGGGGGATATTTTCACGGATGTAAATTTCCAAGCACTGTGGGGAGAGAAATGGGGAAATGATACTCATTCTCTTTCATAGAATGTGAAGTCAGGAAAAAGCCAGTGATAGTTCTTTAACAGCAGGTTTAAAATACATGGCAGCATTTTCTGCCCCAGCATGTGGTTAAATCATACACTTAACAGCCACAGAAAGCTGTGACAGTCAGACATGTAATTGGGTTTGAGCAGGTTTGAAATGACAAATTGACAGAGGAGACCTTCACAATGCACCAAAAGCATCTGGCTTAGAAAGTTCCTCAGCTACAAGGGGTTGAACACTGGGAAACCACAGCAGAGAGATCACTTTGTACTTTCTTGCTTGTTATGCCTCCCCAGGCATGTATTCTGTAGCTGGGATACCAGCCTAGACTGACCTTTACCTAACCCTGTATCTGGTTGTTAAGAAAAACTTAAATACACTGTTAAGAGACGCAGGAAACTGTTTTCCACTCTTGCTAGTGGAAAAATTTCTTAGAAATGAGAAGAATCTTCTTTGTTGATTTAGTTATTTCAAATTAATTTTTGCCGGCTTTACAGAAGAGAAGGAGTTTGGGGGTATTTCTCGGATTGTTGTGGCGTAGATGTTTGTATTTTCATAACGCTGCAGCTGTTATTCCATACACTGCTGTTTTTTCATAAGCATCTGCTTAGGACACGTTTGAGTAGAACAAGTAGTAGTTGTAGACCTTCTTTCATCAAATAAACTATATCCAGTAGTTAGTATCACTGAAGATGGACAGTTTTTCTATGAAATGTTGCATTTATGGCTAAGATTCCCACGGAGGGCAATAGGCATTTCATCCTGGGTTTAACCTCCACCGCTTCCCTCTTTGTCCTTAAACAAATCAGCACTGGCAGATCCAGTATGGCTGTTCCTAAGTTGATAACCTTGTGGTGAGAGAGATTTAGGTCTTGTGGAATTTTTTGTGTCAAGCTGTCAATAGTAATTATCTGTAGCAATGGAAACCACTATCTATGAAACGGGATTCAGGTGCAGGAGTTGGGTGTGTGGATCTTGTGAAGCTGTGCTAAGGGTTAATCTAGCTTCTTATGCTCTTCAGGGATCTAAGTTTTGCCAGAAAAGTTTTTTGAGTTTTTTTTTTTCCTGTGCAGGCCTGGAGTCACTTACTTTGCTACCTGGCATTTTATCATGTGCCTTGTGCCCAAGTCAATCTATGAGTAATAGTTGAAGGTTTATTTCCATTTAATTTCATGGAATTTTACATTTTAATTCAGGCTTTGTTTCTGATGGTTACATTTGCCTCAAAATACAGTTATTCTCATTTCCTGATATCTCTGCACTCCAGTAAAAAGTTACTTAAGTTAAACTCTGCTTAAGGAAATCGTGGGGCCTGGCTAAAAGTCTCTTAAAAATCAATGAGTGGCTTTACACTGACTTGTTGACACTTTAGTTTGAAACTTTAGTACTTTAAAAAAACCCTAACCCAAACAGCCTACATCCAGGACAAACTGCTTCTATTAAAGTTTATTGCAAGCTTGTCTGTTATAGTGCCTGCTAACTCTAGAGTAGTTTTGTTGTGATTTGGTTCCACACAGAACATAATCTAAGACATGACTACTGACCTCGTTAAACCTGGGGGTAGAGATGGATAACAGCATCAGGTTTGTGGCATCTTTCCATACAGGTTTATAGTAGTGAAGGTGATTTGAGTGTCTTGCAGTGAAATTACTGAAAGGTGACCTTTCTGGAGGATAACAGCAAGTCCAGTGGTCTGCAAACACAAGTTCTGGCAGGTCTGTTCAGGAAGTTGTTTGGTAGGTTTTCTAGGCAAGAGGTAGGAGCTGTTATGGTCAGGAATGAGAGATGAAGTTGGTGATACTGGTTGATTTGTTTTTAGGTTATGTACACAAAGACTACTGTGCAGAAGTAAATAAATAATGATTAGAAATAGTGTTCTGATGGAATAATGGTGCTGGTGGGTAGAGCAGTGTCGGAGGAGGAGGAGGAATGCTTTCTACTGGTTTCCAAATATGTTAAGCAGCTGTTAATAAAGCTGAGTTTTTGTATCTGTGCAGAGATGCAAATCCTGTTACTTATGCTAATATTTTATTCATTTTGTAGTTCCACTGAGATCAACGCCATCTGTAACAAAAATGTTTTAATTGACTTAATGGTATATTTTTTTTCTGTTCTTCCCCACAGTAGATGTGAAAATGCAAGCAGTTAATGTAGAACCAATAACACATCTGCTGTGGTGAAACATTTAGCTGATCATGCTCATAAACTTAACATATTTTTTTTCTTTCCAGGATGTATGTGGTAGGTGTAATTTCTGGTAATAGCTTGTTGATTTTTTTCTGAGAAATGGGGAATGATGATTAATCTAACTTTTAATTACACACGTGTTCTAGCTTAGTTTTTTTTCTTTTAACCAACGTGACTTGGAGATTTTGACATGCATGACAGTTTAGGAACTACTCAGACTTGATTGAAAAATAAAGTTCTACAAAAGGCTAAATGCCTTTTCTAAAAACTAAAAGTTCTGAAGACTGCTAAAGATCTTAGTATGTATAAGTCTGGAAATGGATTTATAATCAAAGCCTTGTTCCCTGATCTTACTGTATCATAAGTATTTTGGGATTTGAAACCTGCTGTAGAATCCTGTCTTCTGGAGGGATCCTTTTTATGTCAGAAATTTGCAGTTTTAAGTGATTATTGAGCTATTTCCTGAAATGTGTTGAAATTACTGAGGTTATTGTAATGTCTTCATTTAGTCATGATTCATTGTTAATGTGTATTTATGAAGTTGACAGTCTCTGACCATTAAGACCATGTACAGGCTCTAACTCAAATTAACTGGAATCAAACTGAGATAAAGAATTCGTCCTGTTCCAAAGCCACTTATATCAACAAAATTAGCCTTGGGATTATTTTAGGCAGCATGTATCAGGTAATGTTATTGTGACGTGCCTATTTAAAGGTGTACCAAAGTCTGAAAAGTAACTGACACTTGACTGCTGTGCTGAGAGGATTTTAAACAACTATTCTGGCTGTAAATGCATACTGTGAAGATTTGATTCTGCTTCTGAGTTGCATGCTCAGAGCAGTGCTGACGCTCACACCATACCTTGGATAATCCCAGCTAAAGCAGCGACGTGAAACATTCATTATGTTCATACTGATTTTTCCCCAGGTCCCAGCTGACCTCCAGGTTGCCCTGTGTCATGCTGCTGTGGTACTTGTTGGAGGGGCAGAAGGAGCATTTCTCTGCTGCCCAGCACCTTGTTCAGACATTCGTACAGAGCGGGAATTTGGAGTACTGCAGACTTGTCACATATTGACTGTGCCTGCAAATGACTGTAGAAGAAGTGGAGTGGTGGATAATTAGGACTCAAAAATCATTGCTTGCTGGATGTTTGTTTTGGTAACTTGGATACAACTTCTGAACGGGCAATAAGAATTAGTTTGATATCTATTCAGTATGAAGCTGATTACTTAATCACATACCTTTCAAACAAGTCTAGGATCACCTCAAGTGTAGTGCTTGTCATTTACTCTTTTATGGATACGAAGTCTGTCAAGCTGATACTGAGCAGTGATTCTCCCAGCATCATTTGGGTCTCTTTACTTGTACTGTATTATAGGTGGGCACAGCGTATTTTGATTTCATCAGTCATGTCTGATGGATTGCTGATCTGTTTTGATTGTAGACTTCAAAAAGTTTTTGTTATTTAGCTCTTTCAGATAGTTTGGAGGGAAAACACAAGAACAAAAAAGGAGTTCCTGAAGTAAAATGCAGGATGTACTTGTGGTATAAATTCCTGCTGCTTACAGACATGGCAACATCCATTTTGCTTTTCTGTGTACTGGTGTACCTTTCCCTGTTTTGTGTTGATGCTTCTAGAAAGTGTGCCTGCTTAAAAACCAAGGCAAAACTGGAAGACCAAACAGCCAAACTAAAACTTCTGTCAGGAGTACTGATGAAAGAGATTCCATAAATTTAAGAAAGTCTTTAACATTGAATGCTATGGTAAAGTCAATGCTTTTTGAGGAATATATGTGCTTTAATGACTGCATGAGAATGTTAACTACACCATGCTTGCAAGAAAGAGGCAGGACATAAATAGCAATAGGAAGTAAAACTCTTTAATCAGGGATGAGATTACTCAGTGCTTGAGTAACTGGGAAAGCCACAGGACAGAGCAGGGTGAGAGCATGTCTAGAAGCTCAAGTGAAATTCAGAAAATTGGATTATATGTAATCTGAATGCTGCTGGGAGGGGAGGCTGTCACAGGGAACCGGCAAGGCTGAAATAAAAGTGGGAAGCCTGGCTCAGAGGTTGGGCAGTGGAGTCAGGAGTCAGCCAAGAGGGCACAAGCAGAGTAGAGGTGAGGCGAAGAACCAGGACTCAGAGGAACAATTTGCAACACAGCCACGGGGATCCCCTTTGCAGACCCAACACTGAGCTCCCCTGCAGGGCAAGTCACACAGAACAGAAAAATATCAGTTTGTTGCCTGAGCTGAATTGCTCAGGATTAGTGTTCTCCTGTGCAGTGCTGGAGGTGTGCAGGTGTTTGAGGGGAGTGGCAGCTGAGTGATGCACAGTTCTGGGGCGCAGTGGGGAACCTCCAAAAGGGCACAGGGTGGCTGCCAGGAGGCCAGAGGGGTTTTTTTGCCACAGGCACGTATGGCAGCCCTGGTTGGGAGAACAAGAGGAGGGTGATGGAGGGCTGCCTTGGTCCTGCTCTCTTCTCAGCTTGGCAGCTGAAACTAATTCCTTGCATCCCTCTCTTCTTGAGTGAAGCTTGCCACCTGTCTGAGCATCACTCGCTAAGCTTTCCACGCCCCTGTAGCATTTAGGAAAGTTTTGCTATTGTACGTCAGTATCATGGTGGTCTTTTAATTTCATTTTTCTTGTAGGGATTTTTTGGGAGAAGAGATATTCTTGGTGGATTCTGTCAGTTTTAGCCAACTGTTGCTATTTCATAGAAGAATAAAAAGCATCATTTTTAGTTACCATTAGATTTTTCTCTCAAGGCACTTAGAGAATACATCATACGCAACACTTATTTTAAATGTGAGTCCTGGGTTCTCACCTTCAATTTTCTTTATAAGCTGTAGTTTTGTTTGGAAGACCCATGTGATTTTGTTGTTGTTGTTGTTCTTTTAATTTTATAACAGTTTTCATGAGTATCTGATTAGAAGTTGCATTTGCTCAGCTGAAGGGGTGCTGAACTCTTCATGCTAGAGCTATCAGGAAAGAGCACGATGAATGAACTACTGTAAGATCCCTCCTCTTTTACCAAATGAGATTACGTAGGAGGTTATTAAATTAATTTAGCAAATGTAATAGTCTAATAAAAGAACTATATTCCCTTGGAGTATACCGGGCTACCTCATGTAAATACTATAATAAAAAATTCTCTGAGCACGGGCTGAAAAATAGATATTGGAATTCCTGAGACCTATGAAAGACTTGCTGCAAACACTTTGTGTTTTGTGGGAGGTGGAGCCCAGTCCTGTGGATGCCAGGTCTCAGCTCTGGGTACAGACAGGCTTCTTCTGGGACATACCCATGGATGGATACAGAGATATCCATACAGCGGTGTTGATGGATCCTGAAGGAAGTCTTGTCTTCTAGTGTTATGTAAAATTGGTTGTGCTCGAGTATGATTTGGAATTGCAAGTCATAGCATTCACGTAGCTTGTGAATTTCTTGCTCAGAGTGTTTTGATTCACAGTGGCAGTTGCTCCCTAAAGCAATGCAGATTTTCAGTATAAAACGTGGTTTCTGCACTCTCTGAAATCAGTGGCAATTTTCCCTTTGCCATCAATGGAGGGAAGATTGGGTTGAACACAAATACTCAATCACTAAACCCTGTTATTTTACTTCAAAATTTTATTTTTCAACCTCTTCAAGACTTAGTGTTGTTAATTTTGTTATGCTGATTCTCCTTTGAGCTCGATGAGGTTCGTTTGGCAAAACTGTATTACTTGAAACCTGCACAACAATACTGCTGAAGAATGAATTTTAGGGGATTGTTTCTGGATAAGTTGTTTTTATTAGAAACACAAAAAAGACTGAGTTGTTATTAGAACCAAAAGGGAAGAAAAAAAAAAAAAGAAAGATGGAGATGACTTAACTCACAGCAAGTGCGTTTGTTTATTCTTGGCTTGGCAGTGCTGCTGTGGTGTCTGTGTGCTGAAATCATGTGAACAACTCCGTTGATATTCAATACTTTTTTTTGCTACATCTTTATGGATGAGAGGGAGGTACCTCCATACCCAGTGGTGAGATACACTACTCTGATGGACAGGGGTAGTGCTTAGAAGTAACTAATTTCAGTAGACTGATCCAAACGTCACAGAGATCAAATCAGAGCCTGTTCTTAGACTTCAGAACATTCTCCTGGTACCCTTGGTTGCCACAGATGAGTGCTCCCTGCAGCAACACCTCCCAGCTTTGAAGACTTTTAACCATTATAATTATTTAACTTATGTTATATTCTCATCCTGAGCAAAGATTACATAGGGCAGGCCAGGGGCCGTGCTGTCTTTGTGCAGAAGCAGCTGGGTTGCAGCGCTAGATGGGCAGGATAAGTAAATTGTTTGGCTTGGGAGAGTGAAATGTGAGCGAGCTGAGCAGTGTGCTCTGCCTGGGCTCAGTTGCCTTGCTGGGAGGGCAAGGTGTGGGGAACAGGTAAAGCTTCACTGATAGGAATAAAGAGGATTTCAATATCTGTCCTCAAGAAGATGAAGTTAATATCCTCATTTGCACTGATCAGTGTAAAGACTGTAAGTATCTTTCAATGTAACGATGCCCTGTGTGCTGTGAAATGCCGACATACAAGCCCTTCTGGTGAAATCTTGCCACTTTGCCAGGAGGGCTCCCCTGTCTGAGGGCTGATGCCCAGACTCATGATGCTGGATGGATGATCCCATTTGCCAAGAAGATGAGAGACTGAAAGAGGAGCAGGGAGCACGTGAAGTGGGGTGACTGCAGAACAGTGCAGGGAGGTGAGGTGTTGGCAGTCTGCACCTTGTTGGTGCCTGCTTGTGGCAGTGCCTGTGATGTCTGGAGAAGAGAGCAATTTTGTTCCTTTACAAATAAGCAAGACTTGCATCCTGAGAAGTAAAAACCCTGAAGCTCAATAACGTTCTTGGATCCTGGAGCAGTACCTTGCCTTCCAGAAATGGAGGACTGTACATATTTCTTAGCTTTCCTAAGACAATTGGCATATAGCTGGTGCCTGGCACCACACAGCCCTGCTCTGCAAAGAGGAAATTGTATACTCACTTCAGACCAGCTCTTACCTTCTCCAACAATACACAGCTCTCAGCTTGAATAAACCCAGCTATATTTTACTGCAAGTGATTTGGCGTGGTTTTTGAAATTTGAGGATTTGAAAGGAACAGTGTGGGCACAGCGTTCTGTTTACCAGGAAAGATCAGCTTTCTAACCTAAGAAGGTTGCAGCATTTTCTGTCTTGTTGGAACAGTTGTGAGGCGAAAGACACGACCCTGCTGAGATATGCACCATTTGTGTGCTGTAGGTACGTTGTAATCCAGAACTTTATATTTCATTTGAAATGCCATTTACTTTGTTTGCCTATCTGTACACCTACTCGAGGATGGCAGAATGTCTCTAACTTGTGTTGTGGCATATTGCAGCCAGGAGCACATATTGCACAGTTCTCCAAATATCATTCAAGAAAAGCACTGAAGTGTTTGTGTCTGGATATCTGCATGTTCCAAAGAACATAATTCTACTTGCTCAGTTTGTTACCTTCCCATCCATCTATGTATATATATATATATATATATGGTATATACTGTGCATGATAATAGAAAATCACAGAACATGTTAAATTGACTTTTTAGGCTACATTTTGTGCTATCACATAATTTTAGCAGTGGGGAATGGTAATATTTTTTTGTTTCATGAACACAGGAATTGAACTTGGTAATTATTGCAAAATGCAACTTCTTTTCAAAAGGGAAAAAAAAGCTATTTTAGTTCAGTATTGCAGCTGAAATAAATGAATAAGAAGGCCAAGTATGATCTACACTGCTAAATAACTTGCCTGTGTTGGAAGTGCTTCCTTTTATGTCCTACTCTTTTTGATCTGCTGTAAATACAAGTTGGAATGGCTTATTTGGAAGTCTTTTTTCAGAAGGGTATTGTGTGTAGACAAGTCTCGATTATTTTTTTTTTATTATTATTATTTTTAAACTGCTGGCCATCAGGGGTTCATAATGCACTGTCTCTTCAGGAGCTTTTTACGTTTCAAGTTATGGGTTGATATCTTAATCCATGGGGAGCATTTGGGTATAGCATTGCATTACCCCTTTTGGGTGTATTATACTCCAATAAAGTAATTATGGGTGAATGCAAATATGGAAGTAAATTATATGAAAGAGTAATGTTGCAGAAAAGATGTAAACTTACTGCATGTTTGTATAACTTGAAATCACCAGTTGCTTTTCTCTTGGGAGACTTGGCTACTCATTAATCTGTACACCAGTTTTTGCTGCCGTGCAGAACTTGAAGGTTTCCTCCCTCTATCCTGTTTCTGAAAATACTGTGGGTTTTGTTAGTTTCTTTTGGGTTTGATGGCTTCTTGTTTTGTTTGTTTACTTTGTTTAAATTTTTTGTTGTGTTTTTTATGTGTTGGGATTAGTTTTTTTTTTTTTAGTGTTTTACTACTGCATGTATAATGCATCTTTTGGTTGCTGTAACTAACAGATTAATATTTAAAATACTAAAACCCAACAGATTTAAGAATTTAAAATAAAAGATTTTACTACATGAATAAAGTATTTGGGATACCTGTCACACTTGGCTGTATCGGTAGTGGCAGTTCCACTACAATTCTAATTTTAAATCTCTTCTAAAAAAGGCTGAAGAAGCTAACTTTAGGAGAATTTAAGGCTCAGGACATCAGGGAGGTATTAAACATCCTTCTGGATGGGCCTGAGATGGCTGGACACATTACAGAGCTGTTTAAATGAGCTTCTAATGATGGCAGATGAGCCACTAAGAACCAAAGAATGCCAAATTTTTCTCTCTTTCTGTGATGATTTACTGATCAATAGCAGTAAAATAATCCCGGCGATGCACTAGGGAGAATGTCTGCTTTTCTCAAGTGGTTCTTTCACTTTTAAGATAAACTTCGTGGTGTTTCCAGTGCTGATAATGATTAATGCTTCCCTTGCCGTTGACTGCTCTAGGGTTCGTTTCTGGGTAGTTTATATACTGCATGAGAAGTTTACCACTGTCTCTCCCAGCAGGTCACTTCCAGCCATGCCTGGCTGCTTAATTAATTGAGTCATTACTATAATGGATTTGTATTTAGTTTTACAAATCTGTCTGAGTGCTGTCTTCCCTGAGGACACCGCCGTACTTTGTTCTGAGAGGTGTGAAAAGCCAGAAGAAAAGTCTTAACTGCCAAATAACTGCAACTTGGAGCATTCACAGTGCTTAAAGAGATCGATCTAGGAAATAATTGCACGCTTCTGCTCACTTTAAAATATGTTCTGTGTTGTGCTTTTAAGGGAAGAACTATTTGACCAAAAGAGAAAGCAGAGCTTGCAGAGTGTTAACAGCAGGACCTTGCTCATGTAATCCCATATAAATAATCTGCTGGAGAAGGTGTTGCTTGTGTTAATTACTGTTCACGAAGCCAAAACAGGGATATACAGGATGGTATTAGACTATTTGTTATTGGCAAAGTACAGGGAGATACAGGATAGTACTGGAGTATTTATTAATATACACTACAAAGGTTGTGATGGACGTGCAAAATCCTTCCCCTGCACTGGGGCATAGGGTAGGGGAAGATGTGCCATGAATCCAGTTAAAATTTTTTAATAACATTTCTCATGAGTACTTTCTGTGTGAAAGCTTCATCCTGGTTAGCCATTCTTTGTCCATCTGTGAATCCAGTGCCTGATGTTGAAAGTCAGGAACAGAGGAACTTGGCATCACTGAATGTGCTCCAAGGGCCAGTTTGGGGGAATAGGCTGGATATGTAGAGCAGGGGAGCAGTGGAGAAAACTTGTGGTGGGACCTAGTGAGGCCTTGACTAAGTTTTATGGCCAAATAGTTTTGCTCTTTCCCGTTTTTTTTTTTTTTTTTTTTAATCTTATCTTTCCACTTAAAAATAGAACATTTTATTTTACTGCAAAGCAAATGGTCATCAGTTAATGGCGAAGATCATTAGTTACGTTGTCAAGTTAAAAATCATGCATCTGCAACCTTTTCTTCTTGTGGTAATGGTGTTTGCCCTGTATGTTGGGTTTAAATCCATGCTGCTTTGAAATTTTTGTTATGATGAGTGTTTTTCAAATGGCTGGCCAAGCCACAGAGGTGGTGTTCAACCTGTGTGTATTCACTCAGATTTTTGGGTTTTTTTTCCACTCAGTCTCCACCATAACCTTGCTACTGTCAGCTTAGAATCTGCTCCTTGATTTTGGTCCTTGGTCCTCCCCCTGTACTGGGGAATTCTTGGTAAATGGAAGACAATTTGACTAAAGATGTAAAAGCAACACACAAGAGTCCAGATTAAACACCATTTGATGACTGTCAAAAAAAAAATTAAAAAATCATGCCATTAGTTTACTGTCATTGATTCCCTAAAGTGCCGGTTCAGCTCTCAGTAATGTGTTTTGACTTGATGCATTTAGCTGGTCAGTCTTATATCTGTGCTGTCCCTGAGCAGTTCAAAGCCAAGGATTGAACCAGTTCTTTCAGTGTATCTGGGGTCCTGCCTGAGATCCCCTTGCAGGACATTTACAATAGTAGAGTTTGCCAAAACTTTTGGGAGTGATTCACTGTGATGCTGACACTGAACTGGTAGGAGTGCCAGTACTTTTTTTTTTTTTTTTTGTATCATGTTTTTTAAAACTTGTGTTATATTTGACAAAAGTGACTGTACCAGTGTCCCAGGACTTCAGAATATGGAATGAGGCGGTTTTTGCTTGCAGACTAACTCTTGGTCATGTAGGAATTACTGTGTTTATTTCTTTTACCCCCATAGTACTGTCTAAAGCTTGGTTATTTTTGTTGCCATGATACCATTGGTGGTGAGTCTTTGTCTTTTTGGGGAGGAATACAAGGTGTTGAGCAAAGGAGATAAAGTGCTTTATGTGCCTTTAACTTTAAGATTGGTGGTAAAATAAAGACAGGCAGACACTCTGAAGCACAAAGTTTGTTGTTTTTTTTTTGTTTTTTTTTTTTTTTTCCCCTAATGTAAGTGTCGTTCCCCAAAGCAGTATGGTTACAACACTGATTAAAAATAGGATGTTGGAGAAACAAATGAGAAGGCACAGAAAACACACTAAAGCAATTATTTTATTGAATAGGAAAGGAGTCTTTGAGATGAAGGAGCATCACTCTTCTGAAGGATAAGACTTCAAAAACCACTCTATGAGAACAGAAATTAATTTTTGTTTTCTTCTCCATCTGGCTTTGAGGATGTCAGATATTCCTCTCTTGTGTTTGCTGTCAGTGAGGTTAATGAGGATGCAATGTCCCTTGTGCTGGGCTGCTTGGCTGCAGCCCCAGCCTGCACAGCCAGGTCTCCCTGCCGGCCACGGCTGTCCAGGCAGCGTGATGGGCTGTGGGAATCACTGCTCCCTGGGGAAGAGCTTTCACTGGAATTGATGCCTGTGTCTTAAATATAACAGATATTGCTTGTGGGATGAGTTGCTGGTTACCCTTACAGCAACAGGTGGTTATAAACCTTAGTATACTTGTATCTTATTACCTTTCTGCAAATGATCCTTCGTTTTTGCTTAAAAGCATAGAGACCACGTATATATTACTCTCCCAACCAGCATGAAAAGCTGAAGAGTTCTGGGAGGCTCATCCCAGTTAGTATTCAGGATTCACGTTCTGCTGGAATGTGTCGTGAAACTACTTAGGCTTCTTATTTTTCCAGACTGATGGAATCCCTTTAGCCCCAGAGTTTTCCTTCAGCGGAATAAGGACACTTACTTTGTCAGCTTCGTTGTTCTCTACCACTTCTCTGCGTTTTTGTAATGCTTGAAGCAATTTCACCTTGGGGTTTGATGGGCTCTGCTGGAGTATGTGTGTTCTTGCCAGGTTGGATACTTTCCCTTTGGACTTGCTCTCCCCTCCTGGAGCTGCACTGTACAGTGTGGCAGTGTGACAATTCAGGCAGGTCATAAATAACTCCTGACAGAGGCCTTGCTATAAACGTAATTTCTTGGCTGTTTAAGCATCTGTCACTCAGAGAACCAATCTTCTTCCTGTGCTGTGGTTTTAATTCTGTTTCTCAAGTGTCCCTTTTTTTTTTTTTTTTTTTTTTTTTTTTTTTTTTTTTTTTTTTTTTTTTTTTTTTTTTTTTTTAAGGATTGTAATGCCAATATGAAATCTCACTCTCTGTGAGGAAGAGGGTTTTTATGGGTGTGCTAAAAACCCAAGGAAAGGATGGAGCTGAGGAGAAGTGGCATTTCACATACACATTCTTGATTGCCAATTCTTGAAATCAGGACCTCCTGCTTCAGTGCAGGGAATCAGAATTGCCCAACATTTCATTCTTTCCTGCTCTGCCCTGTAGAGTTGTATCAGAGATGAAGTCAGTTGTCTTCCTACATTCCCTTTGGAATTTACCAGCACTGTTAACACTCCATTGTTTTGGAAAGAAGCCCCCAAATGGTGTTATATTCTGTGGATCCTATAACTTATAATTTCCGGCTATGAGGAAAAACACTACATAGAAAATATTTTCAGATTGAAATTAGCCATATTGAAATGGGTGAGGAAAATAGCTGAAGGATACAAGTGGTATTATGCTAATCAGTTTTGTAGGGAAACAATGACAAAAACTGCAGGGATGGAACAGTGTAATGAGTTATTTTAATCATATGTTTGCGAAGTGATAAAAAAAATCTTAACCTGCAGTTTTTAGGAGGGGAAATAAAATTTCCTGAGAGGTTTACTTTGGATACAAATTGAAAGGGATTTCAGAATGATCACTTCTGCAGCCAAGCGAAAATAGGGGCTATTGTTACCAAAAGTCATCAGTTATTCTATTTAAAATCTGTGTAGTTCTGTTTTATTTTTCAAATATATCTTGTTTTATAAGGTTACAACCATGGGAATGGAAATCTGCTGTCTATGAAACAGCTACTTCTGCTGCTTTTTCAAAATGCTTTGACATATGTGTTGCTATAGAAAAGGTGGATTACTTTCTCAAAACTGTTTAGGCTTTTGGGGTGGTGAAACCTCCTTCTCCCACAAGGGAGACCACCAAGGGAAACATGCTCGAGGTTAGCCATGGAATAGCTGGTTTTATGGATACTGCACATTATGTGTTGGACACTGCTGAGAGCCAGGCTCTGCCTGGGCCTCCTGGACACAGGAAGGATTCAGTGTTTTCCCTTTTATCACTGCTTCCCATAGTGTGTATGGGAGAAGTCCCTGCTCTGGGCACTCTCCCTGAAGCCAGTGAGATGTTCAGATGGGGCAGTGAAATATCACAGACCATGAATTGCTCTTCATTTATTTGCACATACCTGGGCTTGTTGGGAGCAGAGCTTGACAGAAGTGTTGACAAGGTCCGGTAGAACCAAGTGCTGAAACACTGATGTTGTAAAAACCTACTCTGAATTAATTACCTTGCTTTGCAGGTTTGTTTCAGGTATAGATGGCCCTGAGTAGCAAGTCATCCTCTCTATGGACAGAGTAGGTGAGCGTGCAGAGATGTTTAAGCCTATATACATTTTCAAAACACGTTCTGTTTTTCCAACATAAATCAAAAACCAGATCTGAAAGATATAGTTTAGTGTGAATAGTAGTTGCAGAATCGAAAATTCTGCAATTGAGTCTGGTTTAATTTCTTCCTGAGACTTCTTCTTTTGAGTGTTTTTGCATGTAAAAGCTCTCATTTCTTTTTTTTTCTTAAAGATGGAGAAATGTCAGCTAAAGCAATCCCCTCCACAAAAAACCTCCTCCAAAGTCTATTCCAGTAATGGCATATAACTAGTAAAAATACAAATAGAAGAAGCAAATGGTAGGAGCTGTACCACATATAAAAAAAAGTTTTAACTTCTACTTTGATTTGAGTGACAGAGCTGTAACTATGGCACTTGTTATGAAGGTGAGTTATTCATAACTAACTTCCTATTACTAATTTTTCCACCAGAATTTGTTATTTAAGGCCAAGAAATTCTCAGATCCTAGCTGCAGTTTCTAGTTGCTAATTTTTATTTTTTTTTAAGTGGCCATTACAACAATTCAGGTAATTGAGGGGATGTATTTTCTGAATGAAACTGTTTTCTCATTTCTAATTATCATACTTGGGTTGTGTAAGGAAAAGTTCTGCAAGATGCATGTTGCAAAAACTTCTAAGCAGGATTTTCTTGCCAAGGTCCAGTTGCTAATCCTGGCATGCTGTCTGTGACCATCCTTTTGAACTTGCTGCCAGTGATGACAGAGACGCAGATGCTGTGGAGTTTGTAACTTCTGGTGGAGTCCCTGCAGTTCCCTGCTGGGGTGGGGAGGCTGTTTAGGGATCTGTGTTGGTGCTGTCCCTCCTCAGCCCTGCTGAGTGTGAGGTGTGCCAGGGAGGTGAAGGAATGTGAGGAGCAACCTCAGGCTCTTAGGGGTGGTGACTCGCAGTTGTAACCACCGAAGGATGCAGAGCCTGAGGATGCTGCTGTGGAGCTGTGGGAATATGGGACAAGGCATAGGACACTCTTCCACCTCTAATTTGCAGAGGATGTTTATTCAAAAGTGTCATTCCTTATCTTTCTCATGCTAATTTATTTTGCAGTGGCTTATAATGACTATCCCAACTGCCTTGATTTTTCTCCTCACTAGAGTTGCTATGTTTGGCCTCCCAACCGAGTTCATGTACTCAAGTGTCCTTTTGCTCACTGTTCCTCCAGATGCTTTGTTTTATGATAGCTATTTTCTGATGATCCAAGCCTTGTAATACTTGAATCTGTAAATATTTTTATTTCATTTTTGTTAAGCAACCTATTACTGCAGCACATGTTATGACAGTCTTCCAATTCCAAACAAAGAAAACTGAAATGCTTTCCCTTTTTCAGATGTTGAATGTAGTTCCTGCTGTAAAACAGTGTGGTAAACCATGCACTGACTGACATGACCATTAAATTAACAGCATGTGATGGTTCAGAATAAACACCCTCCCTTGGGTTAGTTTACTGGTAATTTCTTTTTTGTCCTAGAGAAACTATTGGGTCACATTAGGCTTAGATGCTTTGTAACCATTACACAATTCTGATTTTCATTTTAGCTTATTTCACGCTAGGATATTTTAAAAACCAAAGTAGCTGAAAACATAAAGAAAATGTTTTAGTTCTTGGTTTAACTTATAAATATAAATGGAAACTGATTGCTTCCTTTTTTTTTTTTTTTTTTTTAGGTTCTGTTTTTAGAGAGGTTGACAAGGCCAGCTTTTCTTGTGTTGGGTGGGACCTTCCTCTAAATACTGTCTCGGTGATTCTTCCAAGGCCTAGAGAGGTTTCAGAGCTGATGGATGAATTATTGTTTCCTCTTCCTGTCTTAATTTTTTCAGTTTCGTTGTGAAAGTGGGAAGCAGAGATAGCTGCAGGCTTGGTTATAAATTAAATCCTTCAGACTCTTTGTGGATGTTTTTTGTATTAATATATTATTATTTGGCAAAACCTTAGGTTTTGGCTGGTAACCCAAGAAAGATCTTTAAATGATTAGTTGGGCCTTATGAGAGTGTTTTTACAAGATGTTTGTGTGTGTTGACCAAGGTGAATTGGAGATCCTGTTTAAAGGATAAGTTTTTTTGGCATCAGTGAAGGATAATTGGTGCTGTGCTGAAGCAACCTCAGGAAAACTCACCGAGGAAAAGGCTGCTGGATCTGCTCATTGTAACATGCTTTGGATGAACTTTTAGTTCCCTTGCCAGTCTCTCTAACAGTAAAGCTGACAAGCTTACACATTTTTGTGAAATAAAACAGTATAGGGTGGCAAAGTCCTCAGTGCTTTGGCAGATGATTATAGGCCCTACTGTGGGAGTAGTGTCTAGCCTAGGAAAGAAAGCCAAGCCTGGGCTATTAAACTGTGTTGCTATTACCTGAGTTGCTATAGAAATCAATTTAAAGGAAAAATTTGGACTAGGCAAATCTTTTTGAGGAAGCAACTATGTTATAAAATGAACCTGATGCAGTTCTCCTACATGATACTTCTTTGCTGCAAAGTACCCCATAGATTCAGAATTTGTCACAACTGTGCATCAGAGATGGGCAAACAAAATATTGTCACTGAGATAGGGGTGTTAGTCTGTAAATACAAAAATAGTTCACAAATAGTTTTATTCCTACCCCAGCAACTCATGTAATGCAAACAGACGCTCAGTATGTTCTGCCACAGAGTGATGCAATGTGGACTAGAGCATTTTGAGAAATGAGAGGCTTATCTCTTGGATTATTCGTTTTAATCATGGCAATGGACTTGTAAAGCACCTCTTTTATTTGCGTGGGTCTGTTCTTTGCCCTCGGCTTCAACCAGACAGTGTCTCACCCTATTTGTGATGTAAATCACTACAAAAGTAGACTAAGCCAAATACTGCCATTTTTTTATCCACTACAGACTTGTGGATGGGGTTTGATGGATATTAATGGAGGCAGTTTTAAAGTAACAGTGAGACAGGGCATTGCAACAATTTGCCCACGTGAACACTAAACGTCGTCTTTAGCTTGCTTATGTTTTCAGTGTCTTTGGGCAGTTTTACTGATCAGTTCTAATGCTGTGTTAAAAACATTTGGTAAGCCTATGGCTAACCAGTGATGGTGAATATTAAAAGGAGAGTCTTCTGTGTTCTGGTGAATGTTTGAAAAAGCTATGTCTTCGCAGCATCTTCACACTCAACATTTGAATATAGATCTTATCCCTGAGTGCTGCATCTTCTGTTAATGTGTGCAAAGATCCTGTTTTAGATATGTCACCCTTGTAAAATGTTGTGTCACTTATTATTTCTAGAAGCCAGTGAAGTCAGCTCTGATGTTTGCCATCAGCAACAGACAAATCTGTGAATCTTTGTTGCTGCCCCATAGGGGTGTTCCCTGGGATCTAAAGCCTTTGTAGATATAAACAAGGAGTAAAAGGGCCCCCACCTTTGTGTGCAGTTCCTTTCAGAAAGGTGAAGGAGTAGAGATGGGGTAGCTTTTTCTATTTGTTGTAGTGGGGATGATAATTGTATAAAACGAGCATAAACATTTATGTTGTAATGACAATGTATTATTGTGGTTGGACATGGTGATCTTAAAGGTCTTTTCCAACCTAAATGACTCTGTGGTTCTACCTAGACCTGTCTCTGGACATTCACTTTGTGGGTAGACAATTTTCTTTCTAGGCCAAAAAAAAAACGTTGTGTGTGGATAAATATGTACAGAAAATACCATGTAAAGGATAAAAATACGCTTTAACACAACCTTATAATTTCAATCTTTGCATATATTTGGCAAGAAGCCTGTTTTTCTAGAGTTAAGAAGTAAATTCTATGCTCTAGTCAAAACTGATATGAGCGAGTTAATACTCTAAGGATAAAACCCACAACACTGAATTTAGCTGCATTTACCACACATTCAGCAGTAAAGCTGTTCTACAGACGTGATGAATATTTGAGATGTGCAATAAGTAAAGGCTGCGCGATGGATCTGCCTTTCACAGACGTTCATTTAAAACTCAGTGTATTTAGATTTAAAAACAAGCAGCTGCGTTTGTTTACCCCTTTTCTGTTATCAACACAAACAAGTGATTTAACATCAACTAGAAATGGGAAATGTATGATCTAGAAGTGTCTTTGACCTCACGAGGGTCAGGGCTTTGCTTGGAAACCTCTGCATTGTGAACCCAAGTTTAGAATGTCTGTTCATGATTCTTCACACACTCAAAGTGAAATGGCTCAGTGTGAGACTGAATGAGTGTGAAGAGTACAGGCTTGATCGACAAGATCAAGAAATGCAGAAGTTACTGGTGCTCTGGATACACAGACTGCATAACCACCTTTTCCCCAGCTTTCGTGGAGTACTTTGGCTTCTCATTCTTCTGCTGGACAAAAAGACAAGCAAAAGACGTTGAGTGTCTTTTGGGGTGGGACTTTTGTTAGGGTTGTGTGTCATCCTTAAACTTCTAATGAGGTTTTGGAACCGATAGAAGTAACTTTTTCTTTACAAATAAAACCAAATTGAATGATTGCTCTAGTCTTTTCTATTTTCCACCGAGTGTCAGAAGTGGTCTGAAGTGGCTTGGTGAGGAAATTCAGACTGATGAAAAATTACTTTACTCTTTTAAAAAAAGTTTCTTTATCTGTTTCACTGTGCACTCTGGAACCCGCAGACAAGTTTTAAGCTCATAATTTAGTATTGCATTGGAAAAATTTAGGGACAGTTGTGGTAAAGGACTAGAACTTTTATGGCTCTGTGGGCAATAACTTGCTTTTGTGAAGAAGTGGCATAGCCTTTAAGAATAAGCAGCAGGTTAGAATCTGAATTATAGAAAATCTATTTGAGGACTCAACTATTTGACTCCTTTCCATACCAACTGCTGTTATGTGCCTTTGTCCAACATTCGTTACAAACAGGATAAAAAGGGCAAAGTACTGCAAGAGGAGCAGTTTTGCAGCTCATCAGAAAATGGAGTGCTAGGCAGATAGCAGTGTTTTCACAAAGTAGAATATTTTTCTGTCCCTAATCAGGGGGTTCATCCCATATAAAAGTTGTACCTGGGTTCGTGCTTCAGCTGATCCATGATCTGCAATTGTTGCAGTCACCAGCTAGTGTAGATGTGGAAACCTGAGTGGTCAACCACCATAACAGATGCCCTTCTGATAAGGATGTTGCACATATTTAGAGAAAATAATTTGAATCAACATAGTATTCAAGTTATAGTAATGGGATAATGGTGGACTAGAGTTTAGCAGCAGCTGCCAGCAAACAGAATTTGTAGGTGTCGCTCCATTTTTGGGCATTGTAAAAACAGAGTGATTCATATGCAAGACTCCTGGTTCAGTAGAAAACTCACTGTAGTGCTAGCAGGGAGGACCTGCTAGAAACGGCAAGAATTCCTAGGCAAGCTCAAGATTTCGTGTGTGTTGCAAAGCTAAGGAGGAATGCCCATAGAACTCCTGATTATGAAACATCCAGTTCATCCTAGTAGTTCTGTTCCTCGGGCTGTCCTCCAGCCTTATCAGCAGAGAAGCAAATCATCCTTGTCTCTTGATGGGCAGGAAGGAAAACATGCTGTCAGTGGAAAAAAATGGTGGCTTTCCTTTCTTTGACCCTCCAACTCGGTCTGCATTGCTCTGAAAAAAAAATCAGTGGAGCAGAAGACTGCTCAGGGAGGGCAGAGTCTGAATTTAGGAAAAATATTGGGCTTTGTTCATGCAGTTTGTCTGTCAGGCCCCTGCTCTTTTTACTGGCCTTGGCAGCTCAGGAGGTGAGCCTGCAGCTCTCCCAGTGCAGGGGAGTGTTACTGCCAGCACAGCTTCTGCCACAGGATGGATCTGGAACAAGACCTGACCATAGTACTGATAATAAGTAATAATAATTCCGTGCTCTGCCTGCCTGCTCCATGCACGTTTTCAAATGCTTCACTTCTGCGGCAGTATTTGGGTGGGTGCAAGGAGAGACTGTGTGTTTTTAACAACATAAATACAAAAAGTTTAACAGTTTTTGCCATGATTGCAGCTTTAAGTCTGTAATCAATTATTTAATGTTTACTTGCCATTTTTCTCACATTTGCCGAGCAAAGTGACACAGTAAATCCTGCTCCGTGGCAAGCTTGCAAAATTCCACTTTTCCACCTCAGCTAGAGCAAGTAATGGGTTTTGATGGTGTGTCATTATCATTAGGGATTTTCTCCTTCTTTACTGCTGTTGTAGGGGTGCGTTTGAGCTTGGATCTGTAAGTTTTCCTCTCTTTCCCTAAATGTTGCTTTGCTGTTAGTTACAATTCTTACTTATGAGAACCTGCCTTTTCTGGCATTAATTACAGGAGTCATGCCTGCTTTGTTTAGTGTTACTAATTTCCTACTGGAAAGGCCTTATTTCCCTTGTCTGATTTTAGAGCTGCTTTTTGCCATCGTGACTCACAACCAGTCCACAGTAGCAGCCTCTTAGGGTGCTTTGCTCTGCCTCTGGCTCAGTCGGTACAGGTGGTGCAGGGACATGAACAATGTGTTTACTGCTTCATCCTGAAGTGTTAGGAAACTTCCCTTCTCTCCTGCTCACTCGGGTGTGGATGCTTTTGGACATTTTTACCTCTTTTTATTTGGTTAAACTCTTTGATGTGTGTTGCCAGTGTAGCCAGCAGTGGGGCTGGTGAGACCCTGCCACGGCAGGGGACAGAGGGGAGAGAGCTTTTATCAATGCTCTCATTCCCTCTAGGGCTATGGGAGATGATTTTTCATGTGGCTTTTACAACAAGGAGCCCTTCTTTGAGCCTTCATTGTGATATGCAGAACTCTCTTGAAAAAAAGAGCAGTTTCGTTAGTTCTGTTGCATTTACAGGACATACCAAAGCTTAAGTAACTGGAGTGGTGGAATGTGGTTATTCCAACATGATGCTGAGCTTTAATGAGGAGTCAGAAGGATGTTATTATCATAGAGGCTACAATTGTGATTAAGAGCCCACAGAAACCTCTTCGATAACACTGTCAGCAGTCTGCTGCTGTTGCTGGATGAAAGCTTGGTGCAGACTGCATAGTGAAGGAAAAATGATAGGGGGTTGCTTCTCATTTGTCGTTAGATCCATCCAGCCAAAAAACCTTTTAGCATTTTACATCAGGTCTGGAAGTAAATGCAGCTGCAACAGATTTCATACAAGGGTCTTTGCTGTCATGAGGGTTTTGTGCAATATTTGCTTTTACATGTGTATGTACAGACTGCTTCATTGAACAGCATGGGAAGAGTTTTGGAATCAAAATTTATAGTACAAATTAAATGCATTTTGGGAAGCTGACACTTAAAATGGAAATACTGGAGGAAAATGAACATATTGAACCACCCACTTAACTGCTTACTCATTCTTTTTCTTGACACGCTCAGTTTCTGCTGGGTTTGCTACAGCAAAAAGATGAGGAGAGATGACTCTTCATTTCCTTGTCCCTTGCATTGCTGTTGTTTCTTGGTGTGAACAATGTTTCATGTTGATGATCTTGGAAGACTGCAGGGATGGGTGGACATCAGAGATGGGCTCTCTGCTTTGTGTTTTCTCTTCGAGGGTAGGTATCAGCTGTGTAACATGAATAACTTTTTCTATAGAAACAGATTCCAGGAAACAAAGACAAATTCTCCTGATTCTTAAAGCTTTTTACAAATGACTGCCCCACCCTGCTCCACTTCCATGGGAAAAGGCAACTTGCAAGAACAGCAGCACATGCTTTTCAGATTTAAACTACAATTTGAGGTGAGCTTAACTGGTACATGACTCCCCATCTAATAGTACATGACACACAAGAAGCTTTTTCAAACAGACTTTGAGGAAGGTTGCAAAGTCAGGCACTCAAAGTGTAGGTGCTTGTGTGCAATTATGTCTTTGAAACTTTCCCCTGACCTCTCTTCGAACGTTGTCAAGGCAACTTATTTTTTTCCGAGCTTTCCTGCTGAATCATTTTGATATTTTAAATTTTTTTTTTTTATTCTTTAAAGGCAGGCACCTGATATGGGAAATTTCAGCTCAAAGAGTTGAAAGCTGGCAAGTGGAAAAAAGGCAGGCTTTTGCCAATAAGTAAAGTTAGAAATAGATGGTTTCATTGGTTTGGTCTTCACTGTCCATGACTTCTGAACATGCAGTTCAAAGAGAGCTAAAAACACTTTCTCAATACTGTTTAGTCAGTTTACCTACCAGCACTGTAATCTGCTGCAAAAATCTCGATGACAATCGCAAGAAAGTCAGCACCTGTTTTTCAGTTCGCTCAGTGCTTGTGTAGGTCACACCAATGCCCTTGGATTCTCAATTTCATGAGTAATGGGCTTGCATTAACGTTACAGACCTTTTACGTGGTGAAAAGAAAATGAAATAAAAAGCATCTAAACTCAATTGCAAAAAGCCCCTCCCATCATCTCAGCATTAGCAGAGTAGTTGTGGCTCCATTTGATCCTATCATCTCTGAAAAATTCTGTTTTCTGTGGAAGTTCTCGGGATGAGTAGGGTAGTAATTTTACTCACATGCACGGTAACTTTGCTGTTTGATTCCTGTTCTGTAGGCAGCAAACCGGACACAAGTCTCAGTTGTGAAAAAAATGCAAAGCAAGCATGCTATTGAGCTTGTGAAGTCCTCTTGGTCTTCCAGACCTTCTCTTTTCTGGGATCCATGGCTCTGTCACCAACAAGCTGCAGTTTATGGATCAAATGAATGTCGTCTCTCAAAGGTGGCATCACTGAGATAAGCTGGGCAGCTCTGGTGGCTGTGTACTGGCAGTCAAATATGTAGTCACAGCTCAGTTCTTTGTCCACAGCAGAGATTGTTACCCTGTAAATGGAGCTATTTTCCCCTTAAGGACAGAACTGTTTCTTTTTTAATTGTTTGGGAGAAAAAAAATATGACACTTGTACGGTACCTTGGCACTACCCACTCAGCACACACCACGGGGAGTGTGTTTTCACAGGCATGTATTATTTAGGTGGAATAGGCACACTGTGAAGTTCTTACAGAATTTTCATAATCTATAGCAAAGATATCTAACTCAGAGACAATACATCTTAGCACCAAATGCCTTTTTACAAATACAAGCAATTTGATTAAGAGAAATGAGGGAGAATGCACTTACTGCTCCCCAAAACCCTAATGGTTTGGTTAAACCCCCCGACAATTGATCAGTATTCCTTCAGGTAGATAGATGCACTTAGTTTGTTGCACTTTCACGAAACAATTAAGAGCCTCTTGTGGGTGCATTTATCTCAGCGTTGCAGCTCAGGGCAAGAGGGAGTGTGCTCCTGAGTGGAGCCCCCTGATCGTTCTCTGTTCCTGAGCCTTGGATCTCACTGCAGGGGCTTGGGGGGCAGCACGGCGGAGTCTGGGGAGGATGGGGGGACACAAGGGTGCTCTGCTCCCTACTGAGTGTCCAGCCTGGGGCCAGGTTAGAGCCGGTTCCAGCAAAGCCCTTGGTGTGGGTGTGTGTGAGGGGGATGGCAGTGGTGAAATGAGTGGTGAAAGGCTGCAATGCCAACTGTTTTGCTCTTCCCGATGGGCTGTGCTGTTTTGCTGATGTACAGACAGCTTGTGTTTGTGTGTTGGAAGGGTTTAAGGATGGGCAGAACTAAGAGATTCTGCTGTAGTATGATCCATACAGAAAAATCTTCAAATGGTGTTTGTGGTATGTTTAGATTGTGTGTGAGGGATTATTTGCAATAAGCTGTTTTTATTTTTCAGCGTAGGTGCTCTGTAATAATCACTGGCACTTAAAAAATTTAATCTCACTTTTCAGTAGTAATAAAAATCTGAGATAATTTTTCTGAAATGCTGCTGAACAGCCTGTTTTTCAAACTTAGTCATTTGAGCGTAATTTCTTCTTCAACTACGTTGAAGTTCTGTGAAGTGGCTGAGTTATGCAAAGTTCTGTTTTGAAATGGTGTTTATTAATAGATTTGCTTGCTCTCTTTGGCTTAATACTACTAATTAGACAGTTATTAGGCTGCTAACATAGAAAAGAAAACCATCCTGGAGTGCAGTATTGCGTGAAGAGATCTTGGACAAGCCATGCGTTCAAAGTTAAGGGCAGGGACTTCAGTGCTTTGCAGGATGTGGCTGTTGTGTGGTAGTCTTGAAAAGAAGCAACACCATAAAAGCCAAAATATCGGTTAATAGGAAAAGGATAACCAAGTGTTCAGCTCTCCTGGTCAGGGACTTGATTCCTGGGTGATCCTGGAGTGTCACCAAGGTCTGAATTTGAGCAATTGGGTGAGTTTAACTTGATACAAGCACTTACACATCAAAAGTGTAATCTTGTTTACTGTCCTCACTTCTGGAGCTCTGGGGAAATACGTGCCACCACCTCCTCTGCTGAGAATACAGTAGGTTTTGCACAGTCAATTATGTCAATATTGAGCTGTCTTGCTGAAGCTGAGGCTGTGCACCTGGCAATGCCAAAGCAGCTGCTGAGGCAGCGCTTCAACTGTTCATGCTGCTCCTGAGCCGTGCCCTGCAAGCAGCTGGGAGCCCTGAGATCCTCCTTTGTGGCAGGATGTAGCTCTGCCCGGCCCTACAAGCTGTGAAGACCGAAAGGGTACTAAAGGTATCAGTGTTGCCTTGGCTGCATACGTGCCTTCTCCCCTTGCCTTTTCTTTCCTCCTGAGAGCAGAAAAAAAATGACGATTCCGTTCTTCTGCTGCTCTTTCTTCTGAAATGTAGTTGTACTCCCACCTCCACTACCCTGCTCCATGTCTTTGTTTCTGGAGTAGTGACTAGTTAACTGATGAGGAGATTGTGGTGGCTGCAATAGGGTATCTCCTGATGTCTAAGGAATAAATTGTCAATGTCAGGAAACTGTGAACTCCTGCATGGACCTTGAGTCAATTTGCCAAAGGAGGAGGAAGGAGATGGATGGCCAAGTGAGCAAAACTTTTAAATCCCAAAAATTTAAATGAGGAGAAGTTGATTTTTTTGTGTGTGAGGGGAGAAGGTAGTGAACTGCTCTATCAGTGCAGATATCAGTTGGTCTATTGCATACTTCTCTTCTGCTATGCCACGCAATCATAGTAGAATTTAAATAAAAATTAGTTGTACTGTGTTAAGTGCCACTGTGGCATAAAACCTGTTTTTCTGTTGAGTTATTTGTATTGTACACAAAGGTGAGAAAGCTCTTCTGAGTGTCGGTGATGGGGGAAAAAAGCCTTCAAAAGAGTATTCTTTAAAAGAATATTTTTATTCTTCTTGGCCTGGGCCCGTCTTACAACTTTCTTATCCTTTAAAGGTACTGAGATAGAAGCAAATTGATATATAGCAATGTATTGTCAGTGTTTCTTTCCTACTAGGAAAAAAAAATACTAGAAAAAAACCACAAAAAAAGAAAAAAAAAAAGGAGAGGAAGAAAAATATGTAAGCAAGTCTGTCTGATTTTTGTGGGTTTTCTTGCAATCACTTTATCTCATTTGAAAATATTCTTTCCTGCCTGCAAGCTGTGTGAAAAATGCATACACAGCAAAGGAAATGAATAAATGTTCCTCAGGGGAGTAGCTCTGGTTATGACTAAACTGTTGTAAAATGTAAACAAACTGAAAATTTAGGACTCCCACCTGCCCAACCATTCTTTGATGGGAACATTGGAAGAAAACCTGTATGATGGCAATGAGAGCTTTCCCAAAAGAGGCAGGAGGAATTCAAAGCTGAGAGAGCATTGTCTCCTATCAGTGCTACACTAGCACTGGTTGGTAGGATGCACATTGGTCTGGGAGAATTTACTCAGGAAGTGGAACTGCTTTTCCCTGTGAATGGTGGAGTTCAACTCTTCCTACCTGACTTAGCTTGTTCTTTCTCGTAAGAAGTGCCCCTATATCTCCATAAGGATTTGGTTCCGTTTTAATGAGGCTGGGCATAGACCAGGGATCTAAAATGTTGCTTAGTCAGACTTCAGAGAATTTTTTTCCTTTTTTTTTTTTTTTTTTCCTTTCCTTTTGGTGTTTCTCAGGGTAGAAAGAGACCCTTCTCTCTGCTGAAGAGAGGGAGAAGTCTTTGCTTCTATCAGCAACGTGAGTTATGGACAGGGCACTGAGGTGTAAATGTGTTCCTCTGCCCAATGCCAGCTCTGCCAGCTTTCAGGACCTGGTGAGAACCTCCTGGCAGAGCAGCACACATGCTGTGTTTTGATTTTTGGATTCTCCTTGGCTGCAGAGACTGAAGTATTGGTATTTTGTTTGTTTGCAGTCTGGCAGAGGGAGCGTGTGTATCGAAGTATAGTGGTTTAGGATTGCCTCCAAACCTGAGTGCAATAACTATCCTAAATATTTATTGTGGCTGTGTTCAGGATAAGCTGAGGTAAGACTATGGTTAAACCCAGTCAGAGGCCCATAGAAAGCATTTCCAGCTTTATGTTTGTTAAATCAGTTCTGCTCCCTTACAGTTATATTTTTTTTTTCCCTTCCTTGGGGACAGCAAACATAGCCAAGATACAGTAACCAAGTGATTGAAATTTGGGGAAGTACCTTGGGAGCCACTGGGGCTTTGGAAGCTTAGGCAGATAGGAGATGATGGCTTCTTCTGTGCCTCTGCCTACCTGACCGTGTGCCTTGGGCTTTGCATTGGCTCTAGCGCAGAGATTCACCTTAGGATGGAAATTGTCCGTCTGGGCTGATGGTGGAAGCACCACAGCATTTGGATATGGCAAATGAAGATCCACAATGTGGTGCTGATGTGCCCACCACGCAAACCTGTGTGTTCATAGTCAGGCTGTTTACTGAAAATAGTTCTTAAAGAATCTCTTAAGATCAAGTCTCTTCCAAAGAAGCATCATCTGCGTCTGTCATGTACTCATATTCCTAAGGAACAAAGTAATCACTGTATACCTTATCAGCTGCTGCTTGTTTTTCCAATTTAGCTTCAACTGTGACGGACAAATAAAGCTTTCTACCTTTTGAGTTTTGTTTTACTTTTTTTTTTTTTTTTCATATGGGGTAAAGAAAATTTGTAAACACTCTTTGTTTTGTTAAAAGCCACGGATAAGAAAGAAATAGCATGGCACTGTCACCTCTGCAGTCCTTCATCCCCTACATACAAAGGACAACATTCAAACCTTTATTGCTCTGTAAATGACGGAGGAGGCAGTCGGCAGCCACTGACCCAGACCGTTCCTGGTGGTGAGGGAGATGAATGGAAAACTGAGAATCCTTTTGTGGTTTTGTTGTTTGCTTCTTGAAGTAGAGGGACTGTTTGCACACAGCGTGCTTCCCGGGGACTTCTGCCCCCTCTGCCACGGGATTTAAAATGTTTGACTTGCTAAAAGACTTAGGTTTGAAATCCCTTAAGCGGGATCATGGCACTGATTGTTGGCAGGTTCAAGTGTAAAATGGGTTGTAAGTACTCGTGGGGGAACGGTGCAACGGAGCTGAACAGTACACTGAAAATGAGAGTGCTTTAAATCAAAACACATTTGTTTAATTACTGTTCACTGCTGGTTTCTAAGAACACAGCTAGTAAACACTGGATCCAAGGTCCATTTAAGTCGATCAGCAAAATCTTACTGGAATTAATTTGGGCTGGATTTTGAATTAATTCAACCTTCCAAAGTACTTACACCTTAAGTTTCTGTTATAAAGCATGGATCACTTTTCCTTGGATGCTTCATGAACATGATTATATAGGGGTTTTATATGGCTGTGAATCAGACTCAGATATGTATCTTAACCACTAATTAATATAACTTATGGGAATCTATAATTAAGCAATTTTGAATGTCAGGAAGGAACAGATAAATGTGGATTCTTTTCTTTGCCTTTATATATGTTTAAAATAACTTTCTTTGAAGCTTTTTAAAGGAGGATTTAAAAGCAATGTTTAGAGAAAGCCTAAAGTAAAGTTAATATTGCTGCTTAAGGCTTGCTTTTGCCTGGTCAGGATTGCTAGATGCTCAGATTAATTTAATTTATTGTCTAAGCTTTGTCTGACCTCTCTTTAGAGGTTAAGGTTAATCCACTGAAAAATTACTCTGTTCTGTACTGTATGCTATTAAATCTTGCAGAACAGGTTTGGGTTGCTGATTATATTCCATCATTCCTGTTACAGTAATTTAAGAAAATCTGTACTTGAGGTATGTAGTGGAGCTGTTTGATGCTTTTCCCCAACATCCTGTCAGTACTGAGGCATTTTTCGATTTACCCAGAGCTGTGCTGGTCGTGCTGTCCTGCATTACTGGAAGCTTGTGCCAGAGCTATTTGGAATCTTTATTTACAGTTCTCTACTCAGTGCACCCTGGCTGGCTCTTCTGCCACCTGTGCTTGGATATTTCTCCTCTTGCTGTGTCCATTTACTGTCTGTTTGCTTTGTGAGAGCCAGGAAAGAAGCGCTGCTGCTTCATCCAGCCTGTGAGCAGGCCCAGTTTTTGGCCTGGCTGGGGGGTTGCAGGGCAGGGTCCTGCAGGGCTGGTCTGTGGCCGTGGAACCAGCAGGACTGACATCCTGTTTGCTCAGGTCTCAGCCTCGTGAGAGCTTCGACATGATGCTTTTTGCCATATATGTCTTTTTTTTTTCTTTAAAACTCCTCTGAAAGAATTGAGTATGGATGTATTTTTCTTTATCTCCCATAGGCATACAGCTTTCCCTGCTTTAAAAGATCCTCAGTGTGATGGTGAAGTCAGCTCTCGGAAGGGAGAAAATGGCAGATTTAAGAGTGCCCAGGTAGTGATACCATGGCTTAGCATGTGCACACGTTTTAACTCTCTCCTTTGTGGTCACATTGGCTACATAGAAGGTTTTCTCCTCCTATTTATCCAGCGCACAGGAGGGGCTCTTTACCCTAGTGATCAGCTCTTCTTTGTTTCTGTCATTGTTGTGTGGGTATTCCAGGCTGTATTTCCTACATGCTGCTGAAAAAGTGCTTTCAGGGTAGGATTATTAACTAACTCCTGAGCTTTCCCTGGGTTCTCATTAGTATAATAGCTTTGTGTTGCTCAGGCAATAATTACTTTGCCTTCCACACCTGCAAACTGAGGGCATATCTGTAATTTTATAGACATAGTAACTGAGACATGGAGAAAAGCATGTTACTTAGAAAGCCTGATTTAAAAGGCTTTTGTTTTGAAGAGTCCTTGATATTATATATCTACAAGAATGGATCAAAGAAAGGGCCATAATGTTTTTATGACCCATGAAGACAAGGAAGAAGAGCTGGGCTTTTTTCCCCTCTTATAATTCTTGTAAATGGCAGACCTGGCTGATTTGAAATTGAGCTGGTGAAAGACAATTTAATTTACACAAGGTCACATCGTGGAGAGTGTTAAGCAGCCTTAAAAGTAATCAGTCACATGAACAATTAAGTCTTCATTTTATCAGGAGGATGCCTGCTCTTTGTCTGCTCTGAGCTGGTGATGTTCTGCACGTTCACTTGTGGCGGTGGCAGATGGTTGCTACCTCCTCCATGCCCGCTACAATCCTTGGAGCAGTGAAGTCTAACAGGTGGCATCAGAATGCTTCCCCCCTTTTTCTCCTCTGAACATTATTTGCTGGAGCTGCTGGGGCATTTCTGGACACGTGGAATCAAGCAAGGCTGGTGTGGGACTGGGTGCCCAGGGCACCTCTTGGGCAGCCTGGGAGCCCCTGAGTGTGGTGCAGGATGGCACCGTGGCCTGGTGTTCCTCTGAACTGCATTGCCAGAGAAATCATATTACTGTCTTGGTCCATGTGGTCTTATTCTAACTTTTCAGTCAGCCAGTCTTAGTACTTTTGCATTGTTTTCCCAGAACCTGAAGTAAAATAGTAATAATTACATTAGACTGTGGTTTGTGTTTGTTTTTTTTCCTGATAAAGTTTGATTGTGTTTTTTTTTTTTTTTTTTTTAAAGAGCCTAGTGTCTCAGTGAGGGGTAGAGTGGCTCAGACGAGCCTTGTGTCTGTGACAGTGTGAAAATGAATGTTTGTATATTGATACAAGGCAGTTAAATAGACACCAGTTAGATTTACAGTTGCTGTAATTTTTTTACTACCACAAGAATGTAAAGGGTTTTAGTGTAAGGAAGGCCCAAGTGATTCATCTGGTGGTGAATGCTTTCTGACTACATCCAGTACAGAAACATAAATTGTAGTTCTCAGTGAACCATGTTGTGAAGGCCAGTGGAAATCGTACGGCTGTATTAGCATGTGTCCTTGTGAGTGAAACGGAGAGGTTTATTGCGGTAATATAAAGAATGTATGAATTTATGTGTTAATTTTTCCTGTAGATTGGGCAGGTAAGGGAGATTGTTTACAGTACGAAAGAAATGAAGCATCTGTGTTTTGTTTCATCAGTTTCCTTGCTTAGATCCTCGAGTGTCAGGATTTCCCAGCACCTATACCTGTGTAACTGTGTTGGATGTGTACCTGGCATATATTTTTTGAGTGCCAGATTTTGTAATTCACTGACATCTTTTCTTTCTATTCCTTTGTAAGCTCACTGTTGCTCGCTGCATGGTGTAATTTCTCTTAGCAGGCAGGATTGAAACTCTTCACTGAGTCAGGTCACTCATTTGCATGAACACATCTCTTCTTGGTGATCACAAAAGACACATAAATGAAAACAAAACACATAAATAGACTCCTGCGGTCAGTGATGTTAATACTAATTTATAATTGGTTTTATCCAAACTCCCCTTTCAACCTGCCCAATCCTCAGGGTTACTGTTCCCCCATGGCCCTAGTTCAAGAAAGCAGTTTAATATTAGTCTTAAGGATATTGTAATTCAAGACAAGCCTTTTAATATTTTCCTAGTGTTAAACCCCATAAGAACTGGATTTAATCCCGTGTTTGAACTTCAGCATGTCCTTTTCTGTTCTGAATATGGATGCTTTTTAAATTGAACCCTGATGGGTAACTGTAGAGAGAGAATATTTCTTTAGACCTCATTTGATATTTTGTTACATAGAGAGGGAAAAAATAACCCTTAACAAGAAGGCTATTTTTCTCATTTCCCACTTTTACTTTTTATTACTTACGATGTTGTTGGTAAGAACACCCAGAGATCTTTGCAGTGCAGGTGGTGGTTGCAATGCCAGCACACAGTGTGCACGGATGAGAGCTTTGTCCTTTGCCCAGGCAATCCCTCCTGGAGTGCCCTGACCTGGGCATGGGAGGGAGGCAGCAGGGCAGGCTGGGTGGGCACCTGATGGAGGCGGGAGCTGCTGCCCCAGGCCCGCCGTGCACCCCAGCCAGTCCTTCCTTCCTCCTGCCAAGCTCCCCGGGGCTGCTGTCCCTCCAGGAGGGATGGCTGCTGGAGGCCAAAATCATCCTGCTACCTCTAGATCCACTCTGTCCTGTTAGTATTCAAGTCAGTGGCTATTCCGACTGGTTTTCTGATTTAAATAAGAACCCTCTGTGAATTAAGTGGAGACCCTTGGTTTCCAGTGCAGCTTAAGCTAGACTTTTTTTTAAAATGTCCCCTGCTGGTAAATGGAAAGGATGTTCAGTTGTACCAACCTGGGTCTTCAATAATTGGGTGTTAATTAGGTGGGTCAACAGTTGGCTGTTCTGGTGCTTTTTTGAAATGAAGATAGGAGTATTTGCAATTGTACTCTTCCAAAGTTACTGTTGATGCAGTAGAGCTGCAGACTGTTCTGTTATTAATGTGCATATCTGACTGGACTGATTTTGCTTCCCTTTTATTTTAGACTCAAATACCAAATACCCGAATCACAAAAGATACACGCAGTGGAGGAGAATCCTGGAATTCCCGAGACTCCTGTGCCACGTGTTGTGTTTTCAGTGTGGGAAAGCAATGAGGACAGGCGGTGTGTTTTGCTCTGCTGCTGTCACCCACCCAGGCGTGCTGCGTGGGCACAGGGAAAGTGTCCTCACACATTTTAGACACCCTTATGCTTCATTTTTGTCATTGGTTTTGTTTCTCAGAAGAAGTGGCAGGAAAAAGAAAGGAAATGGTGTGAAAAGCAGGGGAGTGAGGCAAAGTGACCAAGTATTTGTTTCATTAATGTACTGAGAAGCCCAATTAGAGTGGCACATGGAGCTTTTAGAGCTCAGGGTCTTACCACTCCTGTCATCTGAAATAAGGAGGTGCTCAGCTGGGTGCTGGAAGGAGAAAACTACTCACAAAGTGGAGTCTCTGTAATAGAGGAGCTTTGGAGGGAGATGTGAGTACTGAGGTGAAAAGGCAAAATCCTGGAAAATAGCTGCTGCTGACCAAAGAGAATAAGGGGTGTGCAGGAAGATACGTGGCAAGAGGGATAGTCTGGAAGGGTGGAACTAACCTGGGAGACAGCTACAGACAGCTACAGGAGTGAGGGCTCTTGGTGGTTTTGTACGTAGGGGGGAGAAGGAAAGCACTACAACATCAGTAAGTTGGATTCAGAAATTTTTGCCTCATGCCCCTTTAAGTTCTACAAGTTGCAGGTTGGAAATCCAGAGGCAAATTGACTTGCAAGGAAAAGCGTGAATGAATGCACATCACACTCTTTAAACAATTTTCAGAGGGGAAAAATGCGAGATGCATTTGGTTTATAATCTTCAGAGGAGACAGTTGTCAGTGAAGACCTTGATAATGCCTCAGTAGTGTAATAGGAAAACTATGTATTCATCATCTAGGGAATCAGTGCCTAGAATCTACAATAAATAAGGCTTTTTCTCACTTAAGGGACTACTAAGGCTGTGACAAACTGGCAATTAATGTCATTAATGATTAATGTTTGATTGTGTTAGACGATGTGTTTAATGATTAATAGCAGCAACAGTGTATATTTATAAAAGAAGTTCATGGCTGTAGAACAATTTACTGGCTGAGAAGAAAATTGGTTGCTTCCTGTTAAATATCAAGTTATTGCTACTTTAGTCAGAGATGCATTTCTAAGTGGGCAGCATTGCTTGTAGAATCAACATAACTTTGAGAAATTGCCATAAAGACATTTCACAAAATCAAAGCTAGATAAATAGCTTTCAGTTTCTCTGTTTCAGAGAACCTGGAATTTTTGTATTGTCTCTTTCAATATCTGTAAGCCAATTCAATTTTGGACTAATGTTTTTCTTATCCTTATCATGGCTTAACAAAAATGAGCATTCAAAAAGTTCAGTAAGAGGGGAAAACTTCTTTTAGGTCACACTCCCAAGTATTTTGCTGATCTGTAGCGAAGAAAAACAAGCACTTTTATCTGTGCTTTCTTGGCCCCGTGCAATTGCACCTTGGTTTCTTTCATGTAATTTAAACTCTAGATTTGCTACTTCATTATTTTATTTGATTGTGCAATACGAAATGAATGAAATCATACGTGTTTTTTGCTGCTTTTTTGAAAGTTATTTTAATAACCCTTGGGTTTCTGTCCAAGGGACCTTGAGTTTTTATTTAAATGAAATTACCTAAAAAGCACAACCCCATGCAAGAGAAGGAGGTGCCTTGATGAAAACAATATTATGTTTGGATATTGGCTTTTCAGTATCTGTTGGCTTATCCTGGACTATAGAGGTGTCTCCAGGTGTGTCTGCCTGGTTTGCTACAGGCACTCTGAAAACCAGACAGAGAGATCACCTTTTGTTATTTAGGTTTAAGAGTTTGAGCAAGACTTAACCACCTTTTAAGACTTGAGTGTTATGACAGGTTTGAGACTCCTGTGGAAGCTGCTGCAGGTACTGAGAGTGTCCTTGGTTTTAATTATTCCTCTGAGGTTTGTCAGGCAACCCCGCAGTTCTCCACGTTCCCCTTGTTGGAAGGTGCATCGTGCCAGCGGAAGGGGACAGTTGACTTATTTTTCTCCGAATTTCTTGGATGTAGTTCATGCATCTGTCCTGTTTCTTCAGGAACAGCTTCCCATAGAGGGCTTTTAGGCTCAGTATGAGCTACTGCATGGGAAGTGTAACACATGGGCTCCTCCACTAAGTTCAGGTTACCTTGGGTAAGTTGCTTTAATGTCTTCATGCTTTTGTTTCCTCTCCTGCCCTTGACCCTCGTTATTTGTTAGATGGGATGGTATCTTTTACTGAGCACAATGGAAAGCTCATCTCGGGTTGGTCATCCAGTATTATTGTAATGCAAATGAAAAAGAGGATTCTTTTTCCTCTTTAGTTGAAGAACATTGACCATAAAAGGCACTTGTGTTCTTTTGTTTCTACTGCTACATTTTTAACTACTGATCTTCCTCTTGGGCTTTTTCTCTTTATTTTGGATCAGAAAACATCTACTTTATGCAAATGCCTCCTACTTCCAGTTGCTGATCAAACTGAGAGGATGGGAGAAGAAAAAAGAGAAAGTGAGGTTGAGCTAGTCTGATTAATATTTAAAAACTATTTTTACTGAAATAAAGGGAAACTGAATTTTTCATTTTGGGTCAAATGCATGTTTCTGATGCATCAAAATAATTATTCTGATGTATGTGAAGCTAATTGTGTTGACATTTTCAAAAGTGTGTTGGTTTTCCCTTGCAAGGGAAAGCAAAGTTCTGAAATCAGGGCCAGGAGCTGACGTTCCTCTTTGTGAAAGCTCAAACCGAGGGCACCGTGCAGGGTTTTCATTCCTGGCGGTGGATCCAGCTCCCAGCACTCAAGTGGCAGCCCATTGAGCACCCACTGTCCTTTACCTGACTCAGAGCAGGGACTGAAATCAGCATTTCTGTGATTTCTCACGAGGGGCAAGAGCATTGAAAGCAGGATCCCATGGATCCTCCACTGCCAGGGAGGGACCAGGGTCGGTGGGTAAAAGCGGGAACAATGGTTTGCAAATCTAACATAAATTTGGGAATGGGCAGGTGTTTATTACAAGAGCTTGAGAATTTCATGTTGTGTAAACGTTTATAGTTTATTCTGGAACTGCTGGAATAAACTGTTAAGAGATTTTTTTCTTTTTTTCCCTCTATGTGCTGTTTTGCTGAACCTGAACCAAATAAGCCCAACAGTTTAAAAATGTTTTTTTCTTTTGTTGGGGCCAAAGCACTGTTTCGGTCACTTGAAGTACCAGTTTTGAAAAAATGAACTGTCCAAAACAAAAGCTGAAAAATCTTAAGTCTTAGTGAGAAATGACAACTGTCTTTCCTAATGGCTGTGCATTTTATAATTTAATTCAGTGGTTTCATGAATTAAAAATAGGACTGTTAGCGTAAAACTGTGATAATATAAAAACTTTCTTTTCATCTGTCTCATTTCCTTGATTGTGGTACACAGAGCACAGTAGTCACTGAATAGTAGTATTAGTGAACTGATTATTATTCACAAAGTAGTTGAGACTGAAGAGTTAGAAATAAGGAGTGGGAATGACATTTATAGTGTCAGCTGTGAAATACTCATGGAAACCCACTTCTTCCATAAATATTAATTTGACATTAGTTTAGGATTTAATAAGTGGAATTGCTCAAGATGATAAAGATGCTTTATTACATCTAGATAGCCTTAGGAAATACTTCTGCCTGCCATTTATAAAAAGATATGGAAAAGATGTGAAAAGGTTTTAAGTTGGGGAAAAAAAGAGGACTGAATGTGAAGTTAATTGGTATTTAAAGCATATAAAGTAGGGCCAAATTTTTCTTCTACATTTACAAAGATGGGAGTCAAAGCCCATTCTGAATGAAAAGGGAACACATCTTGATTTCTTTCCATGTTTGTCAAATGTTTTCAAGGCACCTTTTCTCTGAGTTTAAAAAAGCCCATGTGCAAAGTACAGGCTTTGTTTTACTGTAGCAAACATAAAAATGCTTTAACTGAGAAACCAAAATAACTCAGAGGTGACCTTTTGCTTCGAGACCTGACTGCTATAAAGGCAAGTTACAGAATCATAGGAGTCTTGAGGATGGAAAAGATCGAGTCCAACCATTAACCCAGCACTGCCAAGCCCACCACTAAACCATGTCCCTAAGTGCCACATCTGCACCTCTTTTAGATACCTTCAGGGATAGTGGGCAGTTACCACTTCCTTGGGCAGCCTGTTCAGTGCTTGACAACCCTTTTGGTAAAGAAATGTTTCCTAATATCTCATCTAAACATCCTCTGATGTTTATCCTTTTTTTCTGATTTACTTGTCCTATCACTTGTTACTTGGGAGAAGAGAACATTCCTTGTTAAGAGGACCTGCAGACTTCCTGAAGTGAGTTTCCTGCAGAAGGAACATTTCCAGAGAGAGGAACATTTCCAGAACTGTTCTTCATTGTTTGTTTCCTTTTGTTGCTTTTTCTTGACACATTATTTTATGGTATTCTCCAGGTCATAGGTTTGTTGTCATAGTGATGATACTCATCTTTGTAAAATAATAAAATGATTTCATTTTTGACAGCAGGAAGAGAAAGTAGATCAAGTTGTTGATATGCAATATCATAAGCATGCTTCTTGGCAGGAAGCTTGTACAGATAAGTCTCCTAACAAAAACCAGACTTTTATCTTCATGGGGAGATTTTAATCAACTTTTAGATTAAAAAAGGTTGAGACTGTTTCAAGCTGTTGTTTACTTTTCTATTCTACAGCCATGGCTACTTTTTTTTTTTTTTTTTTTTTTAAGGCACATGGTACTGCATGTCCTTTGAAAAGGAAAGCATCCAAAAAACCCCCAAACCAACCCGAAGACCTAAAAATGGGAAGTTTAAAATGTTCCCTGCAATGTTCCTTGGTAACTATTTTGGTTTGACATTTTAATTATAACCTTAAGGCCTCAACATCACTGTAAACCTGGTATTTATATCTAGCAGGGAATTGTCTTTACTCCCAAGAGCTTGGAGTCCCAGGGAACAGACAAAGCAGGTGTTTGAAGCGAAGATGTGGACTGGGGTCGCTTCAGCTGAACCTGCACACTCAGTGTTGTCAGTCTGACTTGTGTCATAACCTCCCCGTAGTGCAAGGTGCAGTTGATCCTGTTGTCATAGATAAACGGTTTAAACTTGTTTTCATATGATTAATTTGTTCACTGTACAAGGCGGGCAAAGCTGACTCAACCAGGGGATAAGTCTGTCTGAAAATTCGCTGCTTATTGTGCTCTAGTTGTACAGATTTTTGTTTGTTTGTTTGTTTGTTTTTTTTCCTGGACTTTAACTGCTGGGCCACAGGTTTTTAAGGGGAGATTTTAGTTTCAAGTCCCAACTAAAATACCTCAGTCTTGTGAGTTTGTGCAAGAGAGGTAACATCTGCAGGTTGCTCCACGAGGAAGATACTTTCAGCTATCCCTAGGAAATGTTAGTACACTGGGAATGCCTGGAGGGGTGTCCTACAAAGACTGTCCGTTTTAGCTTGTGAATTTATAATCACTTTTGACTTCCGGTATATGACACCTGGGAAAAACTGATTTTCTTCAAAACCCTGGGAGTGGTTCCTCTGGAAAGGTGAGAAATGCAATGATAGGAACTTCACTGTGAAACTGCAGTTAAAGACAAACCTTTTATATCCTATTGAAGGCAGCTACCGAGTTAGTTCTGAACACTCTCCTTACTTAGTTTGCCTTAAGATAAAACTAATGTGACACTTCTACACAAACATCACCTTGCAGGAGAACATCCCTTTGTTGTTAGTGAAGAGCAGTGGTCTGTTCTTTCACCACAGAGCCCAGGGTGATGTCCTGCAACACCCAGGTCATTACAGTGGCTTCTCCCTGCGAGCATTTAACCAGTGAGTTCCAGCTGCTGTGTTGCTCCTTTACTCCTGGGTGTAGTATTTGTTATTACCAACGTGGGAGAAGGAATTAGATGGTTGCCATTTTATTATGAAGTTTAATTTTCTTATTTTTTGTTTAGAAGAGAAAAAAAGAAGTATTTAGGATTAGATGAGTTGTGTTTTCAGGGGAAAATATGAGCCTCTTGCACGTTCCTCTCAGCTGTGAAACATAGTTGGCTTGTACCCTGTGTGTATCCTGGCTGTGAGAGCTAATGATCCCTGAAAACACTGCGGAGCAACAGTTACTGCAGGATCAGAAATCCCAGCAATGCCTAGTTTGGTCCTTGACTGATTGCTACAAAAAGGTTTTGTATAGAAATTTGGAAAGGTTTTACTCCAGAAAGTAATTTGTTATGCTTCTTTATCACATGCTACGAATGAATGCTATGAGCTCGATGCATTTTTGGTTAGCATATTTTGGTTTTTTTTCTGGGTTTGTTCCCCCTTCCACTTCTACTGTAATCTGGATTCAGATATATTTGAATTTAGCTATTTAGATAACTTACTTCTCCCAGAACATTATCTAAGCACCAAAATGAAAGTAGAAGCTATTTAGAGGTAAATGTGGATAAATTATAGTGCAACAGGTAGGTAATTCCTTGTTTGGGCAAGGTATAAAAATAGCCCTAACTGCTTGTTCTTTTGGTTTAATACACTGTTAAGTGATTTCATGATCCACTTAAGATATGCATGACTGAATTATTTACAAGAGGAAAACCCTAGGGACAGTGTGGCTCAGAAGTGGCCTTTTATCTCTAGGTTGAAAGTTCAAATTCAGTCTGGTTTGGAAGGCTGTTCTAGCATGTGGTAAACTTGGTAGTCAATACTGTCATATGGCTAAAGCTTAGACTGACGGCAGGGTTCCCAAGCATCCAAGAGAGAGCTGATGATGGCTGGGACACTGAACACTTTGCTTCTCTTGCTGTTTTGGGGTATATGGCTTTGGAATATTACCGGGGCAGCAATTTTAACAGTTCCTGCTACTGTAGGAGTGTGACTTGGTTATCATTCCAGTCAGAGCTCAGCAGCTGGAGGAGAAAGAGAGGCTCTGACTGTCATCACATACACCCAATCCTTGTTTTGATAAAGTAGCAAAATGGTATTTTAACTGTAACTGAAGATGGGTTTTACCTTCCCAGTTATACTGCTCTCCTTTCTAGCCTGCAGATTAATTTTAAGTGCTTAAAAGTATTTGTCAAGTAAAGTCTGAATGTGAAACCTTTTAAGAGCCTGCCTCTTCAGGTAAATTGGCTGAGCATGGTATCCATGCTTTTAGTTTTTCCCCAGATTAAGCTTTTTTTTTTTTTTCATGTGTGTGTATACATGTGGTAGTCACACTCATGCTGCGTTTTTGTAGCAGTTTGATATCAATCTTTGTGGAGGCAAAGAGTATATTAAGAGGTGGCAGAAAATAACTGTTAGTATTAATCTTGGGCTTAATAGTTAAAATGACAGGGAGAACCAGATGAAATAGTTATTTTTCTTCCAATTACGACAAGATAAAACTTTGAGCAGTATCGAGTAGTAGAGAAGACTACAGCATTCAGACCTCAAACACTGATCAAGAAAAGGCCTTGCTATTACTCAGAATGATTTACCGTCTGCTAGATTTTAATCTCTAGGTGTTCATGTAAGAGTGCCATCAAAAATTTGGCAATGCCTTTGTGATTGCAGGATTCTGTACCTTTCTTCCCCTTGCAAATTAGCTCCTTTAAAATAAAACAAAACCTAGTTAAAGTAATGCTGGTGTACTAGTCCAATAATATCCTGTGCTACTTTAGTACCAGGTTGACATTCAGTAATGAATTAATTAAAGTCTTTGAATTTTATAGCCTATACAACGTGTGCTGGTTTGCATTCATGCATGCTTTATGAGTGGGTGTTAATGAGTTCATATTATTGTACATCTTGCTAAAATTGGGTATGCTTGGATTTCCTGTGTTAGGACAACTGCTTTAAAAGTAAGACCCAAAAACCAATGATTCGGTTAAAAAAAAAAAAAAAGACAAATACATTTTAATTATATTCAAGTTTAACTTAAAAAAAAAAGGGAAGTTCCAGATTAAGAGAGAAGGTGTTTTCTCTGCTCTTATAGGAAGTAGGCAGGACAGTGGACTAAAACATTCACTCTATACTTAAAACCCAACCAAACAGCCCAAAATGAACAAGAAACCCAACCAGTTTCTGGAGACTACTGCTGGTTTTGGGTGGAGACCAGAGAAGAAGAAAGCAATTGGTAACATGTCTAAGGTGACCTATATATTGAACATGGAATGAAAACCTTTTGTACCTTTTGTTTAAACCAAATTACTGGAAAAGAAGCCTGTGGCTTGAGCCATACACACAGTTTGTAGGCTTGGATGCTTTAAAATTGCATGTACCTGTTCAAATAACCAAGAACCAAGAAGGCAAGGATTTACACAGATCAAAAGGCCTGTTAAGTAGAAAAGCTCTATGTCTTTTTGTGTTGTAGAGCTGGAAAGTGGTAGTGTTGAGATAAAAGGAGTTGACCTACTGCTGGTTTTGCAGTGAAAGGTTTATTGACTTTTCACAGGCATCAAATAAGTGTTCGCTTGCTTTTGAATTTATTGCCCTGCTGATGAGCAGAAGGGGCCTCTGTCTCCCAGTGCCATTTGCTGTCTGAGTGCCTCCTAGTGCTGGGCTCAGTCAGCAGCCCCCACAGCCCCCTCAAAGTACAGCAATGGTCCTGGACCATCAGCATCCCCTTGGATAAGTCTGTCTTAGCAGAAAAATCCTATTAGGGAGGTGCTGTTTCTGAGAATCCCTTTACCCATTTTTAAGGAAGCAAGTGGGAGACCAGGGCAGTCAAGTCTCCTTTGCAGGATGACAGCCTTGCCTTTGCAGCTACAGCTCTCTGGCCCCACCAGCTGCCTCTTGTGGTGAAGGTACATGGCCCAGCACTCTGAAATTGCCATAAAACAAGTCTAAAAGAGGGCTTTAGGCAGAACAGAAATGTTGCAAGTAATCCTATTACTGCACTTTATCTGCGAGTTTGTCTTGTGTGGGACTGACCCTGGTGTGGGAGAAGATAAAACTGAGACATTTTGTGTGCGTTCCCTTGTGTATACAAAGACCTGCATCAGGTGGTTTTTCCGTGTTTGGTGATGGAGTTTCTACCAGATCATTTGGCACACATTTAATCAGGGATTAGAAGAGAAAGGAAATGTCCTTGAAAAAACTTAAGCAGTTAGGAAACACTTTGAAGTTCCATTGCTGTTGCTTTCTTCTTTGATCTCCAGATGTACCAGTCATTTTCATTCTCATGCATGTGATTATTAATTGCTTTTATATTTAATGTGTTAAGGGGGAACACTGTTTTACCTTTTGATCAGCAGTGAAAGTACAGGGATCCCATAAGTTCACTCCAGAGCAATAGAACTTACTCAGCTAATGTGATGGTGAGCTGTAGTTTTTTTTCTAGAGAATTGTGGCACTTGCAACTCTGAATCCACAACTTGCCTCCTGTTCTTTCTCCAAGCTTTTACCCTTTTGTTCATTACCTTATTGTAAGATATTACAATTTGTATTTATTTTGTCAATGACAGGGACTTCCCCACAGTGAGAGCACTATGGAAATATTCAAATTCCTCATGTATGGTTAAAAGAAGTGGGGGAGGCAGATGTTACTCGTGTCCTCTGCTACAGTGGTTTGTTTCCTGAGTCCACCATAATGCACACTTGCAGTGTAAGCCTCAAATATTTGCAAGGTAAAAGGATTTATACAGTTTAGCACAAGGATCCGATTTTATAAGCAGTTCTGGAAACCAGAACAGCAAAGTGAAATCTAATTATTGCTTCAATCCAAACACAAAGTGTGTTTTGTAGAAATCAATCCATCCAGAGAAGGAATGGAGCTGCCATCCAACCCAGTAAAAGTTTGTCAAAAAAAGAGACTGTTTTTTGAGACTCCTTTACTATCACCCAAACTACTGACTCGAAGAGATACACACAGTGCCTGCACTCTACTTGGAGCAACTTTGGACTAGCTGTAGACTTGGCAAATATTTCTGTAGGGATTTCACACAGGTTACACGTTCAAATCTGCCAGTTTGAGGGCTACAACCTTTATTTCTATAACTAAAACCTGAGATTACAAGGGTGGTAAGGCACTGGGATGCGTTGCCTAGGGGAGTTGGGAATGCCCCATCCCTGGAAGTGTTCAAGGCCAGGTTGGATGGAGCTTTAAGCAACCTGTTCTAGTGGGAGGTATCCCTGCCTGTGGCAGGCCAGTTGGAATTAGATGATCTTAAGAGGTCTCTTTCAGCCTAAATCATTCTGTGATTATATTACTATTTTTTTAAGTCACTACATCACTTAATGAGCTGTGCTTAGATTTGGTCTTCCTACTCTGAATTTATAGTTCTTGGAAGTGATTTTTTTTCCTATTTGGAATAAAAGTGAATATTTCTGGTAACATTTTTCATGCAAGCAAATGCAGTTCACTTTGATTGTGGTGCTTAAGAGCCAGTAAATAGTAGTGGCTTTTTTTTTTTGCAGCTGCAGAATGCAGCAGTCGGGGCTGTTTGCCCTGAATTATAACACAGACTGTGGGACTTGATTAGAAGACACTGTGTGGGAGCAAGATAATATTATATCCTTGGGATTATACTAAAAATACATGTGTGAAAACGGTTTTCGTGGCACAGTTTGATTTAACCTGTCCTTGAAGATATCACACCTCTTTTTGCCTGGTACTGTTCTATCTTCCTTCACAGAAGGGGAAAATAAAGCGCAGTGATAATGGCCAGTGTCCTGTGTATCTGAAGCTTTGCAAGCAGCAGTTGCACACTGTTTATAACCTCAGGCACTGCATGATTTTTGTACTTATCCCTGTTTGTCAGACCAGGATTCCCACTGGGTATAAGGGCTTGTCCAGGCTTTTCTCTTAGGAGCAATAGAGGACACGTCTGTTTTACAGAGCACCTTGCTGGAGCGTTGCCTCTATACTTGTCTTCTAAAAATGACAGCTGGCTCAAAGTTAAAATAATATTATGAGAACAAATAGGTCCAGGAACACTCCAAAATAAACATAGCTTTTTGTACTTTAAAAAGACCCCAAACCAAAACAACTTCTTTAGGCTATTTGCTGCTTGGAACTTGGTGTATAAAATCAGTATGAAGTAAGGAAGGTTTGACTCCTTATCATACATTAAGGTATACAGATTGTTTACTCTCTTCTCATCACTGTTATACTGAGGCTGTGGAATCCTGTGTGTCTTAAGTCTTTTCCAGGGTCTTGGGTCACGTGTGAATTTGCTTTTAAACATTGAACCATCACCTAGTATCCATTTAATCTGGGAGAGGGAGGAGAAATCTACACATCTTGCTCTGGCTTTACATCTTTAGAAGATATTTTACATCCGCATTACATTGTTTTTTCTTGGTTAAAAATGAATAGTCTTGTTTTTTGAGAAAGTGCATGCCCTAAGTCAACTCATAGAATCGGAGAATATGCTGAGTTGGAAGGGACCCATCAGGATCATCGAGTGCAACTCCTGGCCAAAGCTCAGTGCTTGGAACTCAATTACTTTTAGCAGGGAGAAGGGTTCAATCCTCTAAATGTGGTTTGTAGTTGCTGTCAGGACCTGCACCAGCTGAAAGCAGGACAGAAGTACCAAAGGTTCTGAGTGAATTTATGGGGAAGAAGATGCTACTTCTGGCTGTGCTGTTGTTGCATGAATCTCTTTAGGGATTCATGCAATCAACACCATGAACTGAAGAATTAAAGACAATCTTTTACTGCAAAACTCTTTTAGAAAAAAAATGGGTTAGATGGGGTGATGTGATGTGGCACAGGTTTTAGATGGTAGAGTTAGATACACCTTGTGCATTTCAACTAGTGACAGAGCCTAGGCTTGGATTATGTGATCTTCTAAATGGAGCTAATAAGTACTTCATGGACAGCAGAACTATCTTAAGATCACTCAAAAAAATTATACGTAGTTTTTGATATGAAATAGGTGTTAATATTAAGCCACATCTTGCACGTAGACATGTGCAGTAGAAGTGGACCCAGGGTCTAGAAAGTGTTCGGAGGAGGTGCCGTGTGGAGGTTGTGAGGGTGACTAGGCAGTTTGGTTTGTAAAACACACTGCTGGTGGTGAGACAGATTGACAAGGAGTCCTGTGTGTACATGGGCTCCTCAGTCACCCACAGCCACTGTGCCTGACCAAGACTATGGCTGGCACTCAGTCAGGGGATAGTCTGGAGTGTCTCTCAGTCTGCAGGAAGGGTCCAGGGTTTGGTCTGATCTGCTTCCAGGGAAGGTTTCCCATGGCTTCATCTGGCTTTAGCTCAAGGCAATGAGGTTGGAGGGAGACACAATTGTTCCTTTCCTTAAAGGGTTTATTAACAATCTGATTATATTCTTTCACTTTTTTTTTTCTTGTTTGTCCTTTCTGTAAGGGAAGCTCTGCTGCTGTTTACATACTTCTTCAATGCTAATAAGAAAGAATAGGATTTGCTGGTGTATCTCTTTTTTCTCTTTGATTTTGAGTTACTCTCTGTTCCTATTCATCCTCCTTCTTCCTCTGCTGTAGCCACAAAACAGCCAGTCTTCAATGAAACAAAAATTAAAGATTAGAGAGATTAGAAGGCAGCAATTATTCAAAGCCTTTCTATGAGAGCTATGATAAAATTGATAATCCTTTATGTAATGTGCTGTATCCACTGAAGTTGTTCCTTAAAATAAGGAAATGGGCTATTACTGTCAGAATTAGTTGTGCATGGTGAGATGCTGTGAATTTGGATGAGCCCAAATGGGTCAAGACTGTGATGCAGTACTCCCAGGGCTGTAAAACTCATGAGAACTATATAGAATAGGTTTCTAAATGCTGTCCCAGAGTGAGTAAAGCACATATTCATTAGATGGAGATGGAAACAAACCTTTCAAACTTCGATTTTCATCACTGAGCTGTGTTATTTGATTTTCCCCCAAGCAATGGTTGTCTTGCCTGCTGTGGCAAGGAATGCTAGAGCAGGAGCTGCTGGAAATCAGGAGTGGATGGCCTGAAACTGCTGTGGGGAGCAAGTGCTTGTTGGGCTTGACTGTTTAAAAACATTGTAAATGTTTTTAAAACACGATCCATTTAAAATAAACTATTTAAGAAGTAAATCTTCCTGGCTTTACCACCTCCAGAGTAGCCTGACCTGCAAGTTGTGATGGCAGTAGCCCATGGGTCAGAGGGGACTGAGGGGCTGGCAGTGATCAGAGCTGAGCAGGGCAGGGAGCTGGAGACAGAGTGGCAGGCCTGGAGATTTCCCAGAAGGACAGAACAATTTTGGGGTGAGGGATGGACTGCCTTGTTGTTTCCTCCTCCTCCCTGCTTTTTCTTTTTGCTGCTCTAGGTGAATGAGTTGCTTAGGCTGAAGACATGATTTCAGCCAGGGCAGCATGCGGGTGACAGACACCCCGTTCATGGATTTCTAAGGGATCTGTTGAAAAGAAAAGCAAGTTTCCTTGTCAGACTAAAATACACTTTAGAGCACTTCACAACTGCCACTAGAAAAATAGAGGAGCCCAGATGTTAAAAGACATTTGAAAACCACCACTAATACCCAGCTTTTTTGCCTGGTGCTTTCCTATCAGCAGCCAAAAAGCCCCTCTTTCTGCTCCAGTGAGACGTGCGTCTGGGAGAGGAGTGAAAATGCCCTTTCCGCTGCTCCCTCCTACTTGTCATCTGAATAAATCTGTTCCTCTTGCCAAGGGGCTGAGTGGGGCACATGCCAAGATGCAATCAGGTTTTGCTTCACAGGAATAAAAGATCAATCTGACTCAGCACTTTTATTTCTAATGATGTGCTTGCTTTCTCCACCCCCCTCAGGCATCTGGTTTATGCTCTGAGCAATGTGATAGCTTGTATTTAGACTTAATTTCAATTCTTCTTAATTTAGCATTTAAGATGTTTTTGAAGACCTATGTCAAACATTAACTTGTTCCACAGGCTAAGAACGACTGGATTGTGGATGTGGTTGTAGCTGCTGGTACTGCCTTTGATTCCCTGCAGAACAGGAGAGGTCATTCAAATGCTGCAGTAAATGTTGAGAAGCCTGAAGCTTAATTCCTGAGAGACTTCTCTCTCCCACATTCCGTGCCTTTTCAAATTCCAGTTTTGCTAGGAGTCATAATTTTTTGCCAACTGCTTTCATTCACACCAGGAAGCAGCAGGGGAACTGAAGTCAGCTGCATTCAGAGCTCTGCCCTGATCCTCCTGAGACAGATTCTGGCGCAGCTCATCACGCCAGAGGTAGTGCCTGGCTTCTCATGCTGGCAGGTGGAAATTATCCAGCAGCTCTTGAGTGCAGTGTTTCTGAGAAACACCTTGTTTGTCTGGGGTCCTACATTAAGTTTTCGAAATAGTCTCTTGCCATCCTAAATAATGTTATTGAATCCCAGGGGGAAATTGGCTTTTCTTCGGTACCTTCTATGCACAGTAACAGAAGAGTCAAAGGCATCCTATAGCTGACCAGCAGTTTTGTCTTTTGATTTTGGAGCTTTTTTTTGGGGGGGTGGGGAGGTGAGAAGCAGAGCCTTTTCAGAGAAGGATCAAAAATCAAATTAAGTGAGGTGGTTAGTTTGCAGCTTTTACTTTCTAGTTTTGATGATTTCCTCATTGCCTTGCCAGTTGGGTTGTCTGGATTTTGCAGATTCAAAATACAGTGGAATGTGCTGTGTGATCCCATTCAGTGTTTACTTGGTTATAACAACAGTTTGTCTTTGACTCTGAAATCCCCATTGTGCCATAATATGCAATAATGTCTGCAGAAGAATTAATCATGAGAAAAAGGAGGCAGAACCAAAACCCCTGGAGGACACAACAGACCAAATCAATCCATGGTGCGGTTTTTATTTGCCCTTTTTTTCTGTGTTTATTTCCTCTTTCCTTTATTATTTTCTCTTTGTGGTTTGACAGAAAATGTTAGCGTGGGAAGGATCCAATTTGAACAAAGGTCTGAGCTGTTGCAGGGTGGTTGGAAATGTGGTGTGGCCAGCGCTTGTGGTATGTTTACACAAACACAGTACCACCCATTTCTTCCTTAGTGTACAGGCCCTTTGTTTTTTGGAGTCTGCCTCCTTTCTTGACACTGCTGATTTAATTTCACAGGCTGTACTAAACCCCTTTTTTTGTTTAAAAATATCTCAAAGGGGTTAAAATATTAATGTATTATAATTCTATTATACATCTTCTGAATAATGCACCTCTGACACAAGTCTGTCCAGGTTTATCTATGGAAGCAATCAAAACCCCACATTTTTTCCTAAGGGCTGTTGTAGTCTGGTTTAAACACACTGCACTTTGGCATTTCACTGAATTATATGCAATCACGTAGGCGAAGCTGTATCTCTTGTGTGTTTTTTCTGCAGCCCCTTGAATATTTTTTTTCTTAGAAAACCCACCTCATTGTTCATTTGCAATTGCAAATAGTTCCACTGCTATAGCACCCAGAGGTGCTTCAGTAAAGCCAATAGCTACTTGTTAAAAGATGACCAGAAATCAGTAGGTCTCCGGGGTAGATTTAGTGGCTTGGCTGTATTCCAACTGAAATTAAAATCACAGAATTGCCATTAAGTTTATTAAAAAAGCATGTTGTGGAGATGACAAGCAAAAAAAAAAAAAAAAAAACCAAAAACAAAACCCCACAAAAAACCAAAAAACCTGAATACATAAAGTATAGCCAAGATTTGAGAAAGTGCTATTATTAAAACATAAGTGCTTTGCATCCTACATTGGTAAGTAATTATTCCCCAAAATAGAAGTGCCAGAGGCTTCCACTGGTGCACTGGGGGGTTTTCTAGCATTGATTTTTACAAGATACTCAGCTGCTGCAGTAAGGAGTGATTGTAGAAGAGAGGGAGAAAAGGTGATGCAGGTTATATTGTGTGACACATGGATTGCTAAGAATTCTTGGATATGACACAAAGGGCATGGCTGCTGACAGCACTCTACTTCAACCAGTCTCAGGTGCACATGCTGCTGCTGGGCTGGGCTTTCCTTACCAAACCATGACCAATTTGAGGGACAGATTCTCAGCTGTTCTGTTGGCAGTCTGAAGCAAGCATGAAGACCTGGCTTCCAGGCTGGTGCATCAGAAAGGAGACAGCTTGCAGACCACAGCATATTGACAGGAATCGCAAATGCATTTAAAGATGGAGAAAATAGCAAAATATGGCAGCTTGAGACATGAGACATCTAAATAAGAAACAATGAAATTCAGCCTTCTGTGTCATCAGGTGTATTGTGTGGTTCTGTCTTCAGCAGAAGAAAGCCAAAGCAAACACTTCAGTGGGGCAAGACACTTCACAAAAACAGTGGTGAACGAGGCTTAGGTCAAAGTTAAATGAGAGCCTGCTTATAAGTTACAGATCTGCTTTATAAAGCTGTGGTACCTGCATTTAAAATGCTGTTATATTTCTGTGCTTTTTCAGTGTCAGAATGACACAGACTAACTGGAAGGACTGGAGATAAGAGAGCAATAAATAATTAAAATGCTGTAGGGGAGTCTGGAGGAAGAAGCAAGTACAGATTAAGTTTGGCAAAGGGTAGGCTGTGGAAAGCTATAAATCTATACCCCTTTGAGAGGAATAGCAAGGAAGGGAGTGCAGCATTGCTGTGGGGTGTGTGTGAGCAGATTCCTCTGGCCAGTGGTTGTGATGAAGCTCTGTAGGCCTGGGTCTGCAGGGCTCTGCCTAAACAAGTCAGACTGCAGGAGCAGGACCCGTGAGAGCCAAGAGTACGAACAATCATGAAGGCAACAAGTAAGATGCAAAGCTCAGGGGATGCCAGCTGCTGGAGAGTGAAATGAGAGTAATTCTACTGCTTAAAATGGTTTAGCGTAGAATTAGGCTGGAGGAGAATGATAAAATACCAAATACTGAGTGTAATCATGTGGAGAAGATGAGGATTAAAACCCTCCAAAAAGTAGAAACTGGCTGGAGACAGACTGTAGACTTTCTTTTTAGTCTTCTGCATGGAGACATACGCAGATATAGCCCATAGTACTACAGGAAATATTACTTAGTGGGTTTTTTTTTTTTTTAATTTTTGAAGGGTTTTTTTTGCTTGTGTTTTTTGTGTGTTTGTTTTTGTTGTTCTTGTTTCTTTACAAGCTAGGAAAGGGACAGAGCTGGATTGAATGCACAGAGCTGCAATTTCATTACTGAACTGAGCTGTGCTCTCACAGATTGAATGGACTTTTCCTTAGGAAAGTAATTAAGGAATGAAGCAGACTTGATAAAATAGTACAATGATTTAAATCTGCTTTTTTCAAACTATTATGTTGCAGTAAATCTTGATTTAAATTAGCAATGTAAGTAATCTTGATGTTAAAACTCCTTCTGCTGTGGAGACAGCGAGTCTTGAGGCAGCCCAAGAGATTTTCTCTGTTTTGCATGAAGTTTGCCACTAGTAAGGTTTTATTTGTTTCCCAACAAAGCAAATCAAAAAACCCAACTCCAGAGCAAACAAGCTTTTCTGCCAACTCCAGAGACTGTGTTGGCTGCACTGATGCATATCCAGGATAGAGCCAAGGGCTGCCTGTGCTGCACCTGGGGAAGCCTGCAGGGTTCTGCCTGCACCCACCCAGTCAGCAGCCAGTGGTGTGAGGGACTGCCTGGGGACACCTGCCTTTCACCGAGCTGGGTTACAGCCACATCATAGCTCCTTCCTGCAAGGCACACCTTCCCTAACATTGCACCCACGTGGCAAGGCACCTGCAGCTTCAGTCGGAGAAGGAGGAAGCAAGATCTCCTCTGAGAACCTCAGATAACCTGTGGCTTATTGTATGCACGTCTCTCACTTATTATCTGATTGTATAGAGGAACTAAACCAGTGCAGGAATCTTCGGTCTGGTAACACTGTACAGGGTTTGAGTAACATGTTTGATTGCCTCCTGCAATCATTGCCCTGCTCCCCAGAAGGATATCTGAAGCTTGGAGAAGTCATCTCTTGCTGGCAGTTGAGGTCAAGATGATGAGCTGTTTGTGTGATTGAAAAATGTCTGTTAGGACAGCTGGAATGGAGCTGGTGAAAGCACAGCTTGAAACATGTTTTCCTACCAAAAGCAGTGACTCTTGACTAACCTACTCTACAAGGTAAGACCGAGTCAAAGCCTTCCATTTTTGGAGCAAACTGCAACACCTGTCTGTCTGCCACAGCCCCTGCGCTGTTGTCATCTATTAAGAATGAAGAGAAATGGGGGAGGAGAACATCCTCCCCCCTCCTCCACCCCCCGCCCCCCAGTATTTGGAAAAGCAGAGAGGAGCACTGCATGAATGTGAACACCCACACTGGGTATTTAGCTGTACAGCCTGAGATTCTGTACATACCTGCTGTCAGACTTAGAGAGAAATCAGACCTTATACTGTGTATTTACCAGTTCAGCTCAATGTAATGCAATCCACCATCACCTGGCCTTCCCTGGATACTTGGCTGGGGGAAGAAGCAGCACAGTTACTGACTTTGGTCGATCATCTGTCCCTTTGCTGAGGCTGTGAAGGAGATGCTGGTTGTTCTAGTCTTGTGGGAACCTGACCTGTATAAACTAAGTAGTATTAACACTGAAAATAGGTCTCAGGGTAGCAGCAGTTTTGGGATCAATCTGGGGACAGTGGGAAGGGGGTCTTTAAAACTGACAGTGCCTCAAGACCCGT